>NC_054377.1:75013791-75223791 GCF_017654675.1 Xenopus laevis
ATGATCTTTACAGAGAAATGTAAATTCACCAAACAGATAGACATGCACTAAGCAAAGGAAAAATACTATACCAACCACACATGGTAGATTTTACAAACCAGCAAGACCAGCCAGACTGATTTCATGTACAGTAAGTATATTTTGGGAATAAACTAACCATGATACATTTGAGATATTGGCATCACTGCTTTGACACAGAATGCCTACAATTCATTATTATTATTATGTGGAAGCTTACATTGAGATTCAGCATGGATTCATGCATTATGCATAATTCTAAAACAGACATTCCAAGAAGCGATAGAGGAGCTCACCGCAACTTCCCCGAAATCTTGTGGGGGTTTCCAGCCACTCTCACTCAGCAAACAGTCTCCATAATCGTTTAGATTCTCCACAGCTCAGAATCAACCGCACTTTTCAAATATAGTTTTAAAACATCTCTCTTCTTTAATCGGTTTAAAAATAGCCATAAGAACGGTTTAGTGCAATATATTTAAATCTACTGGCGCGTTTCGTGACTTCTATAGGTCACTTCTTCAGAGCATAGTTACATTATACAATAAGTACACAGATGAAATAAAGAAAAATGTTTTAAAACATTTGAAAAGTGCAGTTGATCCTGAGCTGTGGAGAAAATAAGGATTTTCAATTTACCGGAAAATCTTTTTCTAGACGGCCCGGACTGTCAGTGCAGACACCGTGGGGTTAAGTATCCACCTACGGAGGAAGGACAGGAGAAAAAAATAGAATCTGGACTCCTCCCTCACCATATAAGCTCCTGCTCCTTCTGATTCCCTCAGTTTAGTCTGTCAGCTCAGTTAGGAGAATAGAAGGATAGCAGAGAAAGAGCGAGAAGAGATTCACAACAACATAACATCATAACTTTAACTCCAGGGTGGGGCTTACAGCACTGACAGTCCTGGCTGTCTTGAAAATTATTTTCCGGTAAATTGAAAATAAAAATTTCTCTAGACTGGCCCTTCCTGTCAGTGCAGGCACCGTGGGGACATCCCAAAGCTGTCCCATTTCTAGGGTTGGGTCCAGACCCGGACTGGCAATCTGTGGGTTCTGGCAAATGCCAGAGGGGCTGCTATAAGGTGCCATAGAAAGTGGGCTGGCTGGGGGCTGTTTGGGCCTCTGTGTACCTGAAATGCCAGGGCCTATTTTGACTCTCAGTCCAGACCTGGTTGGGTCTAACAGTTACTGTTGCCTCACTGCAGCTTGAAGTACTTTTCTACCACATGCTGCAGGGGCTGAGTGAAGTACATGTAGTCTATAAAATTTTGCAATTGTAGATAGTGATGCCCAAGTGGCTGCCTTAAAAATCTGTTCTGGAGTCACTTAATTATGCAATGCCCAGGACGTATTTTGTGCCCTGGTAGAATGTGTTCTGACCTTGAAGGGTCTAGTTTTGTGACTAATGTCGTATATTGTCTTTACTAGCCATCTGGCTATTGTATGCTTTGAAGCAGGTGATCCCTTATTGGTGCCATAAGTAACCAAAAAAGCATCTGACTTCCTATAAGTTTTGGATCTGTCTAGATAGAAACGTATTGCCCTAACTACATCCAAGTTATGTAGAGCTTCTCTTTAGCGTTAGAGGGCTTAGGGCATAGGGAAGGAAGGTTGATTTACTCATTAATGTGGAAAGCTGATACTACTTTTGGAGAAAAAGAAAGAATAAAAAATATTGCTGTCCTATCCTCCAAGTAGGACAGAAGAAAGAAACTGGGGGGAATCAGGAGGAGCAGGAGCTTATATGGAGAGGGGGGAGTCGAGATTCTATTTTTTTCTTCTGTCCTGCCTCCAGAGGTGGATACTTAACCCCACGGTGTCTGCACTGACAGGAAGGGCCGGTCTAGAGAAACACCCTTTTTCCGCTTGTCTGCAATGCGCCCACCCCCATGAGATGTGCCTGCAGCTTACACTGGCTATGGATACAGCACACGTGCTAAATGTATGAAGCGTCAACTCCACACAGTACTCCGAGTTGTGCTGTACAAACAGCATTCGAGCCATACAATGTATACATTCAGTAACTAGCATACAAACAGCAACGGTTCTGCCTCCTCCTTCATAATAGGAATGATTAGCAGACTGCCAAGGGCAAAGTCATAAAGTATTAATTTGCGCTTTGTAAATACCTGATTTTGAACATCAAAGAAGTAATAAAGTTTGGATTACAGCTTTCCTTTCTGTATCATGTAAGTTTTTAATAATCATTTTGCTTATATACTCTTGTTTTTTGCAGTGTCATACTCTGCTTGTACACACAACAAAACTCTTTTAGTCAGACCTAATGTTCAAGTAGTAGATTCTTTGAAATAAAAATGTATAATTATATAGTGAATATCAGATACTAAATTAGGATGTTTAGGGAGTTGCTTTACTTCCTTAAGTCAGCAGAACTCACAATCAGCCTCCTACAGCCAAGCAGATCATATTCTAAAAATACATTTCAGGTAAAAGACATACTCATGGTTAGAAACATGCAGCTACCTGTTTATAAGAACACGTCAGTTTCACCTGTAAACTCCACCCTCTTTTGTCAAACTGATACAGATACAATTTTATGTTGTTGGACATGAGGGATGTCCTGTTCTGTCCAGTAGATTAGCTTTGGATAAAGCCAGTTGTGTCTGTGTGTGGGGCAGTGGGACTTTTAGCACGTAACAGTCATTACAAACATTTGAATACAGGTATGGGCACTATTATCCTGAACGCTCAGGACCTGGGATTTTCCAGATCAGGTGTCTTTCAGTAATTTGGATCGCAGTACCTTAAAGGACATGTAAACCCCCCTCCACAAAAATGTAATCAGTGAACAGACTGTTTAAAAATCATTATATACCTACAATTCTGGTTGTTAACATGCTTACATTAAGGCTGCAGCATCCCCTTAATCACTTAGACTTCCTTCTACTTCTCTAACCCACTCTGCCCCCTCCCTCAGGAATTTGCTTTGGCTGTTGGCTCATGAGCATGCTCAGTTCTGTTCAGCTCAGATTACTAAACACACCCTCCAGTCTAACAGCCAATGAAGAGATAGCATTGCTGGTTCCCATAGGAAAGCTAGCTGTCTGATCCTATTTTTTTCTTATAACCACCTCTCCTGAGCTCAGCTTAACCATGACAGTACTCAACCCCAGCAGAACTTTTTATCAAAGTATGTGGTGCCTGTGTAACCCATGCATTCTGCATTGCATGAACTTTACAGAATACATGTTCTGTTTGCAGATGTCAATGTCACTGATGATGTGTCAGAGGGAAAATGGCAGCCAGATGAAAGTTGCTATTTTTTTAGGAAAATGTAATGGTGCTGGCAAATGAAGGGGATATATGCAGTACAAATGATGTGGCTTGGGTGGGGAAGATATACCCAACTTATATACATGGTAGGCTTTACATGTCCTTTAAGTCTTCGAAAAAATCATTTAAATATTAATTAAACCTAATATTGTTTTGCCACCAACATGTATTGATGCAGCTTAATTACCATAAAGTATAGGGTGCTGTTTTATTATTATTATTATTATTATTATAGAGAAAAAGGAAATACTTTTTAAAAATCAGAATAATTTGATTAAAATGGACTGTATGGGAGACACACTTTCTGTAGCTCTCTGGATGATGGGTTTCTGGATAACAGATCCCCCATTTGTACTTCTTATTGCCACTGGATTAACTACAGGCAAGACACTTGCACCTATGTTTATAAAAAAAAAAAAAAAGGAGTTTTGTCTGAACCGCAACAAATATGGCTTGTACTGAACATACTTTTTCCTTTAATTAGGAAATAGCTCCAGTTTTTTTTTCGCTTTAAACAGGGAAAAATGTTAAAATAAAGCCACTTCCTCGTTCCAAAAAGCAAAGTCAAACATACCAGCAGTCCACTGAGAAGCCTCAAATAAACCCCTCTTCCCCCAACTACAGCCTGTTATTTTACATAAAGAGCAGCTCATTATAGGAGTGGTGTTCAGTGGACTGCAGGTTTAACTTTGCTGTTTAGGATCAGGAAGTAGAATGTGGCCATACTGTATGTCACTGTAGCCATGTTAATTACACCCCAATTCAATGTTATCCCTACTACAAAAACACGTCAGATTCTCTTCAACCTTCAAAATTCCAAGATTCAAGGTATTTGTTGCTGGAAAACAAAAAAAATCAGAATAGGGAAAAAAAAAACAAGAAAAAAATACAGTGTAGCATTCTCATAAATATACACCGGCTTCTCGTGCGAGGACACAAAGATGTGGGGACATTTGCGTATATTAGGAGCATGTGCAGTGAATACTAAGGAACGCTCAAAGAATTTCGCTTCCAGCTGGGGATAACTTATCTCTGATACATGCAATTTTAAGTATTGTTTGTGAGTACAATTTAGCTTATTTATTAAAGAAGTTTTAAATGTGTCTGCACATGACACTTTTTGTTGCCCACTAAAGAGAAATGAAAGCCTGTCATTTCAATCTGTATGAAGGGATTTGATAAACACACTCTAATTTGCATGGCTGTGGGTATAATCAACTACCATAATTGATGCAGAGAATACAATTGGTTTCTGCTATACCTATATTCTTTTTCTTATACTGATCTTATACTGATCACAAATTCACATTGTGTTTGATGAATGTGTGACACAATTAAGTGATTTTCAAGGGTTACTCACAAAATTTGGGTCTTTGGAGTTATATTCCTTGGGTCTTCACTATATATGCTAGTTTTCCAGCAACACATACCATGAATCTTGGACCTATAGCCATGCTGAGAGAATGGATAAGGACCATTAGTACACTATATGGAAACTAATGGCATGTCAGTCACACCTATGATTAGAGGTTCTGAATGGCCAATCCTGTAAAAACAGAGGAAAGAATGCACTGACAGTATACATTTTGTTTGTGGTTGTGTTATGGTCAATGAACCTGACTGACATCAAGGGTCAAACTATTTAAAGAGGCATCCAGCCCCTTCAGAAAGGGGCTGTCTGTCATTATGACATCTGGTTTTTAATAATGAGAGAAGGATGATCTGTGTGTCCTCGGAATATCTATTAATAGAAAAACACTTTAAACATTAAATTTGACAATACAACCTAACATCAAGACATACATCTTGTAAGTCATATTTAATTTAATTGTTCTTTTCTAGATTTTAGCTATTTCACATGATGAACTTTTTGGTAATTTGGAGACCAAAACAGCTCTGCATATTAAAGATAATGTCTCAATAGTCCCTTTTAAAAAAGGAAAGATTATAATTTTACCATAGTCTTTACCCTTCTAAAGGTAGCCCAGTCTAAATGTATAAAATTATATTCTTTGTCTTTGCTGCTAGATTCTCGTGTAAACATGAAATCGCTTCTAAGGGCTAAATTACTCTACACAATTTGTTTCACCACCAAACACAGGCATTACTGGTACCAGTTAAAAATATATTGATTACAATTGTCTGAACCAAAACTTTGAAGCAATTCATCAGTTTTCCGCTGTCACATTTTTATTCCTTGATCCCTTGCATATGCAAATGATTTAAATGTGATTGTGTTAAATTGCAGTTAAAAAAAACAAATAAATATCAACTTTCTAGAATGTTTCAGATACACCCCCACTGACTTTTTTTAGAGTCTCAACAGGTTTAAGGTGGTGGAGATTTAGAGATTTTTTTAGTTTGATAAAACTTGAAAATTCAAGGTTGCCTAAAAACATTTGCATATGTGTCAATGTGAAAAACAGGGCATTTTGCTTTTAGTGTTTTTTATATATGTTTTAATTTGATAATAATGTAAAATGGACCCATTGAGCTAAGCTGGAATTGTATATATACTGTATTGTAAATATATATATATATATATATATATATATATATATATATATATATATATATATATATATATAGACTTTGTCAAATTGACAAAGGCTGAGATACAGCCGAAACGTTAGTTTCCTAAATAAACGGTTTATACATTTGGACAAGACCTGTGAGTGCAGCTTCTTCATTGGAGGATCGTATATGTACTGGTGGCACGCACCCAGGCAAGAATATCATTATATATATATATATATATATATATATATATATATATATATATATATATATATATATTTATATTAACTTCCTCAGTTTTAAAAAATCACAGAGTATAGTAGTTATGCCAAGTGGGCCAATGTTTGCAGATACTCTTTTTTCTAACAACCTGGCTGGGAGATCAAGTCTGAGTAATGGTAACAGGTGGAAGAATAAGGTGCCAGACAGCACTCTTTCTCCTAAATTTAACATCTGAGAGTTACCAGTGGTGAATGTGTGCTGTAAGATGTTATACACTTCTTTCCAGTCACATGCTTTGCATAGAGTACAACTCACTGCAATGATCTCTTTATTATTATTAAACCATGTTATGCCATTTGGCTGAAATTATTCAAGGTATAACCCAAGGTATTCAGGAAACACAAGCGGCAAATTCATGTCTTACTTCAACCAAAGTTGCATTGTAAGCTCTTCATTATGCTGGTGGTAAATCTGTCTTTTTTGTTTTACACTCAATCATTACACCAAGAGACAAGCACTTGCATATTGGACAGCTGTGTGCACAAAACATCAAGGTGTGGATTCAGTTCACACCACTGGTTTCAATAAACAATTCTTGAACACCCTGGGTGAATAAAAGCTAAGCAAAATGCAATAGTGAGGTTTTTGCAGCTAGTACTTGCTATTGCTCTGAGTTTCTGAGTACTAACACAGGGTCACAAATAGTAATTGTAGGGCACAAGCTCAAGCTGACTAATAAGCGATTAGTACGACTACTGCTCCCACTACTCAATACAATGGTAAGCAACAGTGTGGAATGTGCCCAACACTGCTCATTGTTATAGATTGCTCACTAAATAACTTCTGTATTTTGTACTCCTAGAGAATCTAAACATAGAAACTTTCCACAGCAGTGGTTAAAACTGACTCTCTCACTCACATGATCCATAGCCCTCACATAGGCCTTATGCTCTGGACAAAACATTCCTTTTATCTTGACCAGTTTGCCAGAAAAAGAAAATTACTCACCCCCTTTCTTTATTACAGCAGAAAACAACAAGATAATATAGTTACTAGCTCCATAGTATATATGTACTGTAGATCTTACTGCTACACTCTATGTATGAAGCCTAGCCAGCTGAAAACCTGATTTATTACAATTAATGCATTCTTTTAACAGAGTAGGGAATTGAAAGCAGTTACTGTTATGTCTTGGTGCACTTGTGCAAATGTGCTCCTTAGGAAATGAAGAACACCTGAACTGTTCGAACATTGCATGTTGGCTATTTGGGGGACAGTTTAAGGGATTTGTGTGACCGAGAATGTCCATGGGCATAGGTGTGATGTTATCAACTGACCAATTAGTAAAAGGAAAGACCCAAATCACACAACCACCTCTCATCTATTTCAATTACCCACACCGATGCGGATGGAACCACGGAACAATCACTGCCACTAACAACCATATTGGGTTGGAGGAAACATCCCCAGACAGTAATGTGCTTATGGGTACAACTTGGAGATCATACATTTTTCTAAACAGATAAATAGTACTATCATATCATAAACAAGGAGTTGCAATTTTCTTCAACAGTCAGAGACTTTCTATTTCCTATCTCAAATAATATCACTAAGCTCAAGAGTTTGTTCACAGCAAAATCATCCACATACAAGCACCCCCACCCTCAAATCAACTCCAGGGCTTTTATTTGCTTAATTGATAATGACATAATGAAGGAATTGCCCACACCTGCCCATGAAATAGCCTTTGGTCAATTGTCCAATTTTGAGCCCCTGAAATGAAGTGATTGTGTTTTAAAAAAGGCTTTAGTTCCTCACATTTTTATGTAATCTTTTTGTTCAATCCACTGAATTAAAGCTGAAAGTCTGCAGTTCAACTGTATCTGAGTTGTTTCATTTAAAATTCATTGTGGTAATGTACAGAACCAAAATTAGAAAAAAGTTGTCTATGTCCAAATATTTATGGGCCTAACTGTACATTCCCAGAGCTCATATGAGGTGCAGTCTAGAAATTATAGTAATTTCCCCTCATTCTGGCTTGATGTTAAAAAGATGTCTGTTTCAACCCAACAAAAACTGTTTCCTTCATAAAAATTGAGTGTTGGTAATCATTGAGGGCTGAAGCAGGCCAAATACAAATATTCTGCCACTTCTTCAAACTCATATTAAGAAGACTAAGTTCTTAGAATATGTGCAGCTCCACCACCTGGCTAATTCTTTTACGCGAAACAGATGCTAAGCTGCACACTATGATAGTCCGGAACTATTAATAGGCTAGCAAATGCTAAATATACTCTCAGCTGTCAGACTCTTACAGAAAACTGAAAGTGCGTGAATGCATGCTGGCAAGATAACTAAAATATTGGAAGCTTCCCATGAAAAGATCTACAACACCTCCCTAGTAATGCTGTATATATGTGTATAATCAAGACATTGATCACCCGCACTCACCTCCGCCATTAAGCAATTTCGCCGGGTGCTAACCAAATTCAATATAATATAGTGAATAAAGTACCCCCTCTTGTAAAATATAAGGATATTATTAGTTACCGAGGAGTTTCATGACCATATAAAAACACGAGGCCGAAGGCCGAGTGTTTTTATACAGGTCATGGAACTCCGAGGTAACTTCTAATATCCTCATATTTTACAACTGGGGGTACTTTATTTATTATAATACACAAATTTTAATGAGTCATGTGACAGAAATGACATCACTACTCACCGTTTATAAGGATATAATTTACAGGATATTCATGGCTTTTGTGTATTATATACAGTATAATAATGATGTTTATATGATTTAGTAAAGGACTTTTCAAAAATTGTCACTGCTGGTGTGTGTGTGTGTATATGATGTAGGCAATGGGTAGGTGGCATCAAAACATATTAAGGGGAAGCCTTATGAGTCAGGTAAAACTTTCACCTTTGATCAAACCTGCAGAGCAGATTAGTAAAGAACCTTTATCTGGGTTGAAAGTTAGATTTGTGTCACAGTAAGATGCACCTGTAGTTTCTACTCTGCCCGAAACAAGGCACTCTAGAGGCACTAGTTGGACAAACCAATGGGTTTGCTGTCATGAGATATTATATTTTATAAAGGCACCAACATATACTGAAACTTGAACCATCTCAAATGTTTTTACATTTGTGATGTATTATGAGTACTAACCAAATGTAAAATGTTTTCCAATTAGGTATGTTTTTATCTGTCATACGAGGTACTAATAGTCCTTAAAACATAGTAAACAGATTGTACACAGTTAAGAGATTGTGAGAAGTTGCAGACAAAGGCAGAGCAGTAGTTACAGTGAGTGGTAGTATTTAGCCAGTATCCATCTCCAGGGTACATGACCTTCAGAGTGTTGCTCCTTTGGGACATCAGTATTCCTGAGCTTATCATCTTGAGTATCTTGACTGATGCTTGAATCCTAGGGTACTAACTCTGATCTCTCCAAAGATACCTTTGACTACTAATTCAGGAGATAGACCTCAAACTAACAAGCATTAAACCTTCATTAAAAGAGTGCTTCCTTCTGTTAAGGTCTGCTTATCTTATTTTCCTGGCACCATAAACCATCTTCCACTGAACAGAACCCAAATATTTGAAATCTGACATGGGGCTTGACATTTTGTCAATTTCCCAGCTGCCCCCAGTCATGTGACTTGTGCCTGCACTTTAGGAGAGAAATGCTTTCTGGCAGGCTGCTGTTTTTCCTTCTCAATGTAACTGAATGTGTTTCAGTGGGACATGGGTTTTTACTATTGAGTGCTGTTCTTAGATCTACCAGGCAGCTGTTATCTTCTGTTAGGGAGCTGCTATCTGGTTACCTTCCCATTTTCCTTTTGTTTGGCTGCTGGGGGGAGGGGGGAAGGGAGGGGGTGATAACACTCTTAACTTGCAGTACAGCAGTAAAAAGTGATTGAAGTCAGAGCACAAGTCACATGACTTGGGGGCAGCTGGGAAATTGACAATATGTCTAGCCCCATGTCAAATTTCAAAATTAAATATAAAAAAATCTGTTTACTCTTTTGAGAAATGGATTTCAGTGCAGAATTCTGCAGGAGCAGCACTATCAACTGATTCATTTTGAAAAAATGTTTTTCCCATGACAGTATCCCTTTAACTAAAGAATTAGGGTAGAAATGTTGTACATTATGCTTTGGGCTTCTATACAAGCCCAAGCCACTCACAGACCTTTAGCAGGGAAGATCTGTCTCCAAAGATGCCCCAGTAGCTCCCCATCTTCTTTCTGCGGATTCACTGCACATGCTCTGTGCTGCTGTCAGTTATTGAGCTTAGGGACCAATGCATATATATAACATAAATGTCACAATATAAGGTAGATTAGTAAATAATTCAAATTATTGGTACATGGCAGCTCAGAAACCAATACATTAGGAGGCAGATTTATTAAGGGTTGAATTGAAAATTTTTATGGTCAAATCTCTCAAATTCTAATTATGAATTATATAAACTCAATTTGAGTTTTAATTCGAACATCTAGATTTGTCATACTCTTTAAAAACTTGAATTTGACTATTTTCCACCTAAAACCTGCCGAGTTCATGTATAAGTCAATGGGAGATGTCCAGGGACCAATTTGGACATCTTAGTAGCCTTCCTGACATTCAAGTTTTTTTCGCAGAAAAAACTCGAATCGAGTTTAGTAGATTTCGATTCAAATTCGATTTGAGTTTTCGAGTCTGTAAAATTTGTCCAAGTTTTAGATATTTAATTTTTATTATAAATACTCCCCCAGTCTAATTTATTGAATATATTAAAATTTAATATTGTTTTAAAAAACTCACATGAATTTAAAATTCCACTTTTAATAAATGTGCCTCCCCATATCAGAATTTAATAGTCAGCCCTGTAGCATCAGTTTATATATCAGGGAAACCTCATTTTCTAATTTGTGATGACCCCTAAGCTTAGCAGCTTAAAGCACAATGAGCATGTGTGTTTCTCAGACACTCTTAACAATACTCAAGATGGGAAACTCCTGTAACAAAGTCGGGATCATTACTACTGTAGAGATGCTGAGCCTCTAGGCCAGTGATCCCCAACCAGTAGCTGGTAAGCAACATGTTGCTCTCCAACCCCTTGGATGTTGCTCTCAGTGGCCTCAAAGCTGGTGCTTAATTTTGAATTCCTGGCTTGGAAGCAAGTTTTAATTGCAAAAAAACAAGTATAGTGCTAAGTAAAGCCTTCTGTAGGCTGCCAGTCTACATAGGGGCTACCAATATCCAATCACAGCTTATTTGGCATCCCAAGGGACTTATTCATGCTTGTGTTGCTCTCCAACTCTTTTTACATTTGAATGTGGCTCATGGGTAAAAAAGGTTGGGGACCCCTGCTCTAGGCTTGTTCAATAAGTTCAGTATATATAATTTGTCTTGCCATATTAATTTTTAGGGTTTAGTTCTCCCTTAATAAGCACCTGACACTTCCGGACCAAAAGGGAATTCCCATCTTCCCCAGGGCATAACTATCCCGGATGGCAACATCCATTTGCACAAGTGACCCAATAATATCCTTTTGTCATTTATTTTGAACTTCATAATATAGAATACTCCCAGCCCTACAAATAAAATTTTGTATGGGGTTAAATACCTTATTTGTTGTAAATAGATCATATGTATTTATCCTCATAGATATTATCAAAACTACATAAAGGCATTGTTTTCTAGGTAACACAGCCATTTCAAAATCATAACAAGCAAAAAAAAGTACAGGGTTGCTTCATAGACTAAACATTCTTGTGGGCAGAGTAAAACCACTTAAATATTTCCCAGGGCATGAGTATGAAATTCCAGACTGTGCATAGACTGGATCTGGCTGGTCCCCAAAAATGCTAAGCACTGGATTTAATGAAACATAGCAACATTTTAAATTGTTGCAAATTGATGTAACAGCAAAGGAATTTATCTCTTTTACAATATTAAGCAAGGCACATATCACTAATTCCCAAAACAATAAAAGTGCAACACTTTTATATTAGTGAGCAGGAGGAGTTTTTTTAACATATGTTGAAGACTAATTTATCAAGAAAAAATTATTCCGATAAACATTGCAATGAAATGTTCCTACATTAAAAATATCTGTCACTATAAGGAAGAGGTTTTCAGATTGTGGGTGGGTTGCTGGCAAATATTTGTTAAAGAACTAACAAGGCTTACACGTATAAAAACTATTACTAAATACAATTAAAACCAGTGATGTAGATTAAAAATACTCTAGTTGTTTTCTTTATAGATGCACAACTGTTGTGTAGCCTCTGTTACAGAATACTCCAGCTGGCCTGGCTAACCAACATCCCTTCATCTTAGTGGTATTCATAAATAAAGCTCAATAATGTGAAGACACAAGAAAAACAGCTCAGATATATATGAATTGTCTGGCATTTGCTTTGGAAAGTTACGTTTATTATAATGACATAAATCAGCTGTTGGAACTAAAACCGATCTCTCTTGCTAGTCTTTATTCATGTCTATTGTCAGAGCAACTTTTTAAAAGTATTTAAAAAGTATAAACATGATGATTAGAGGGGGAATAAAAGGGGTGGTTAACGTTTCAAATAATAAAAAAATGAAAACCAATTGCAAATTGCCTCAGAATATGACTCTCTACATTATACTAAAAGTTAATTTAAAGGTGGACAACCCCTTTAATTATGCTAGAGCCAGAAAATGTACTATTATTTATTTTCCATAGGCTACATTTGAAAAAAATAAATAAATAAGAATATCCTGGTGTACAGTGTTTAGCACTCAGCAGGACTTGAAAAATAAATCAAAATGATTTTATTAGAAGGTGACCTTTCTCAAGGGTAACAAACAGAGAAAGCGTGGTGCACACTGGGAGTTTTCAATAAACAATGCTTTATTTAATTAACATTTATGTACTCAACAGGGCCCTTAATGGGGTGGTTCACCTTTAAGTTAACTTTTAGTATGTTATAGAATGGCCAGTTCTAAGTAATTTTTCAGTTGGCAAACATTTTTTTTAAATAATTTTCTTCATTACTTTCCCTTTTCTTTGTCTCTTTCCAGCTTTCAAATGGGTGTCACTGATCCCCCATCTAAAAACAAATGCTCATTAAGGCTACACATTTATTGTTATTGCTATGTTGTATTACTCATCTTTCTATTCAGGCCCTCTTTCATATTCTAGTCTCTTATTCAAATAAATTCATGGTTGCTAGGGTAATTTGGACCCTAGCAACCAGATTTCTGAAACTGCAAACTGGAGAGCTGCTGAATGAAAAGCTAAATAACTCAAAAACCACAAATAATAAAAAAATTAAAAACACTCCGTAGATCATACTAAAAGTTAACATAAAGGTGAACAACTCCTTTATTGCCACACACGCACACACTCTCTATGTTATATCTACACATATACAATTAGTAGACAACTATTCAAGTTGGAGGTAAATGAGTATTTATATCACCCATTTAATCTCTTTAACATGGTGCAACCTTTTACTCTCCTTGCACACAGTTCATATTTTACGTCTAAAAATTATTTAAATATTAATTAAAACTAATAGGGCTGTTTTACCTCCAATAAGGATTCATTATATCTTAGTTGGGATCAAGTACACGGTACTGAATTATTATAACAGAGTAAAATGAAATCATTTTTAAAAATATTAATTATTTGATTAAAATGGAGTCTATGGGAGATGGCCTTTCTGTAATTCAGAGCTTTCTTGATAACGGGTTTCCGATACCGGATCCCATATGTGTATTATGTAATATTATTACTTTATTACTTTCAAGTGACAATATTACATAAATAGGAGAAACTGTTCTAACGTATTCCTGCATCTCAGATTGAATATTATAGCTTTAATTCCAGTAAATCTTAGCTGAATGAATCTTAATATCTAGAAGTTTGCCTTTGTTGATGTAAAGTTGTCAGAGACCCACAAATACCAGTGGAGCAAAGCTCTGTCTAAATACTTCCTTTTTGCCCTATACATTATAGCTGCTGTTTTAGAACCAGAGCAGTCATAATAGAAAGAGGACATTGTAAAAGATCATGATACTTACCAATGTCATTAGCTAAAGATGCAGGATCTGATGCTCCTAGGGTGGCTTCAAACTCTTCCTGAAGG
Source organism: Xenopus laevis (assembly GCF_017654675.1). Lineage (NCBI taxonomy): Eukaryota > Metazoa > Chordata > Amphibia > Anura > Pipidae > Xenopus > Xenopus laevis. The sequence continues at coordinate 75,027,966 of NC_054377.1, forward strand.
CGATATGCCCTCTGAAGCAAAGCCTCGAGTTTATGAATGAAGTCCGCACTAATAACATCCTTTTGAAAATAATAAATATAGTCAACAGTTAAAGTAATCTAACTTTTGTTTCCCATAAAGCATATATGTCAACTGAACAAAAGCACCAAGATCTTAAGATGTCTACTCTGGGAATGAATTATATTTGAATATGTATGATAACTTTGTTTTAAGAAACCCCTTTTAGAGTTATGGAGGTACCACTTTTATGTGAGCAAATTCTTTATTTATTATGGACAATGACAATCCAGTTATTCTTACTTTCAGACTACATTTACCTCTATGTTCTCTTCAGCTATGGCATCTCCTGCTCCCAGTTTAATGGAGCTGCAGTTGGCTTCATCCTCAGCTTGCCTGCTTCGAAATGTCAGTGCCTGCTCCCAGCGCCTTAAGGCCTCCTCAAACAATTCCATTCCTCAAATAAATTAAAATAGACTATAATACAGATCATGTTACATAATTAATACCCTCAAACCTTTTCCAACAATTTTAATTTGGTATGTAGTACTAACAATAGGAAAACAGGAATTTATCAATGTAAAGCAGATCAATTTTAGTGAACTCTGCCCCTCCAGACCAGTGCACAGCAAACAGTCCCCTCTATGGTGGGCAAAAGTGATATCCTGCCTGATAAGATATTTATCAAGCAGTTTACAAAATCTCATCAGATTACACAATCACCTTTATACCTTACTTAATAATTGTATGGCAGGCTAAGGTCTAAGGGCTAGCTCATAGGGTAGCACCAAACTTAGATGCTGCTCTAGGGCATAAACTGTATTACATAGAGAAAACCCTGGTCAGGAGTACCTTGGTCAGGATTGAAGCCAGGACCCTATCGATGTAAGACAGCCGTGCTATCCACTCTGCCACTTTCAACAGAGATTATTTCTACAGTAAACTTAAACACATTTTTAAAAAAACGATGTGAAATCATACTTATGATCACACATTTGTCCCGTTAAGGTAAATTAAATGGAATACAAATTATATTTATAAATAGAAAGTATACTATAGTCCTGCACTCCTTGATCTGAACTGTTTGGATTTTCCCTGCTGTAATCACAATACACTAACATGTATGTTATATCCAGAAATAGGATATCCGCAAAGCTCTGAATTATGGGAAGGCCATCTCCTAGAGAATCCAATTTAATCAAATAATTCACATTTGTTCAACGTTATTTTATTTTTCTCTGTAACAAAACAGTACGCTGTACTTGATGGTAACTACGCTGCATAAATCTATAATGGTGGCAAAACAACTCACTAGTTTTATTTAGTGTTTAAATGTTTGCTTAGTATACTCAAGGTATGGTGATCCAAATTATGGAAAAAAATGTATTCCAGATCCAAAGCATTCTGGACAATCGATACCCATACCTGTACCAGCAAAATCTTTATTAAAAGTTTGCTGCCATCTGCTGTATATGCTACTTGATAAATAGCTGGGAAGTTTATGGCATATGGTAACTGTCATTTGTTTTCCTCCTTACTTGTCACCAAGTTGCACTTCAGTGATAAACCACACTTTATGCTCTAAAAATAGCATCTAAAAGTGGCAACCTACATAGTTCCCAACCTGACACAGTTACTTTATTTTTGCACGTAATTACAGATATGGAAAAGTAGATGTCTTAAGGTGGGCAGTTCCAAATTTTGCAGTTCTTATAAAGATTTTTTTGGTACAGGTATGGGGATCTATTATTCAGAATGCATGGGATCTGGGGTGTTATTTTCCCATAATTTGGATTGTTATACCTTGAGTACACTGAAAAAAATTAATAAATACATTTTTTCAACTCCTAAAAGGAGAAGGATACTCAATTACCTGATACCCTGGGCCAGTGCTCCTGTTAGCAGAAAACTGGCCCGGCCCAGGGTTCTTCACAGCAAGTACCACGTAGAAATCCTCATCTACCACTTCTGTTCCAAAATCCAGGGGCCAACGCATGTGAAAAAGACAGCTTTTTGTTAAAGTTTGGCTTTCCCCTCTACTATACATGCAAACACATGCAAACCCATGCAAAGAGAGAGGAAGCAGGAAGAGGATTGTTGCTTGGTGCTCACTGGATGAACTCCGGGAGCAGTTTTCTGGAGTATCAGGTAAGTGAATACAATCACTGGGGGGGTGCCCAATTTTTGGCACCCCCAGTAATTGTTGCATATTACGTCTCCTTCATTATATTGAATTGACAGATACTGAACCATTGGTCATGCACAGGGATGGTCAAATGCTATTGTTTTGTTAGCTGGCGCATTTGTTTATGAAAAGAACCATTTTTTTGTTATTATTGAAGCAGAATAATGTATCAAATACACAACTTTTCAAACAACGCTTAGAGCTGCACTGCATTTATTAATAATTAAAGACTCCCTTTATCTCTACAGATACATACCCATGAGGTACAAGTTTTCTGGAGTAGTGACTGGGATATTTATTTCATCTTCATCAGTTTTATCCCATGAATTAGAATTTATACAGGCACAGCTATGACAGCTTTGAACCTAAACAGAGGTTTCATATTTAGTAAGATGAAAATACAGAAATATATTGAAATCTGCAGCAATATTTTAAATTAGAATTGACAATTCCCTCCATCCCAGCAGAGGTGTAGCATGATATTTTTCCCCCTCTTTCAGAAACAGTTGGAGCAGTGAAATCAAATTTGTATTGTATGGTGCTCTAGTTTAGATGCCATTATTCAGATACTGTTCTATGAGCCGATATCCCATTGTAGGCATTATTACAACTTCAAAAGTACTCTGAACCTCTAGAAATCCTATTTTCACAAACTGGCTTTATTTTTGTAGTACATAATAAGTCTGCATATTTTTGTGTGTGTATTTATATGTGGAGATTTAAGACATTTTCAAAAGGAAGTACTGTATCAGTACGTACCGATGCTAAACTCTGCATAGAACCAGAATATTTACTACAAAGATCTCCATTTAGATGTGACTGTGATCCCCTCTCCTTGATTGAACCAAGGGACAGAGTCAAGTTCTGCCTACTACTGGAGCAGCTGGATCCTACAATAAAGGGTAATGAGAAAAGTATAAAATACAGTGGTATAATAACCATTTAACAACCATTCTATTTATATATATATATATATATATATATATATATATATATATATATATATATATATATATATATATAGATATATATATAGATATATATAGATATATATATATATATATATATATATCTATATATCTATATATATATAAGATACCTATTAGTGGCACATGCTTGTACTTTTTTATATATATATATATATATATATATATATATATATATATATACATATATATATACATATATATATACATATATATATACATATATATATACATATATATACATATATATACATATATATACATATATATACATATATATACATATATATACATATATATACATATATATACATATATATACATATATATACATATATATATATATATATATATATATATATATATATATACATATATATATACATACATATATATATATATATATATATATATATATATCTCCTATATAATAAAGTTGAAGTGTCTCTGCGTCCAGTCCCTGTGTCCGTGGGATTGCGCTACTGCGCATGTGCCCCACGGACCGTCTACGGAGTCGATGTTGGAGTGTAGGAGCCAGAGTTCCTCGCTGTTGTCCTGCCGGGAGCTGAGGATGAGGTGGTGGCCGGTCAGACAGAGGGTGCCCCACACAGGGGAGTGGAAAGGCCGGTGCAGAACCACATTATCCACCAGGGGGGTCTTAATCAGCTCGGCGAACTCCATTCCGGCAGCGGGAAGCAGCGCCGGCGAGGACTCACTGACTGGATTCCCCCAGACTCATCATTCCTGTCACCCACTTCCAGTCAGTTTGGCCGCAAACAAACACCGCAACTCCTGGTTCCTCCCAACGCGCATGCGCCGCCACCGAGCGGGGAGTTATTAATACAGTGCGGGGAGTTATTAATACAGTGCGGGGAGTTATTAACACAGTGCAGGGAGTTATTAGACCGTCTCTGGCGAATTTCTCTGCGTCCAGTCCCAGTGTCCGTGGGATTGCGCTACTGCGCATGTGCCCCACGGACCGTCTCTGGCAAATTTTTTTTAGACTAGAACAATTCTGTTTTTATAAATGTTTGACTACATATGTTCTAGCGCCCGTTGATTTAACGGACTTAATGTCTAGTATATATATAATTCTCCAATGAGTATCCGCACTCCAAGGCAATGTAGGATAGAGAGGGGTGCACGGTAATTTTTGCATACACCAATAGTTTCCAAACCAGCACTCCCTTTAGTGAAAAAACGTAATTTTTATTATTACATGGTATCTATTTCCAACGTTTTTCAAGGAAGATAAAAGGTCCTAACAGGGACCCAAACGTTGGAAATAGATACCATGTAATTATAAAAATTACGTTTTTTCACTAAAGGGAGTGCTGGTTTGGAAACTATTGTTAGGTGTATGTATATATATATATATATATATATATATACATAAATATATATATTTATATATATGCAAAAGTACAAGTATGTGCCACTAATAAGTATCTTATATTTTTCTGTTACCTAGACTTTCAGTTAGAAATGGTTCAAAACTGGACAGTTTTCTACAATATGTAAAAATATTGTTTACATATATAAGAAAAGCAAAAGCTTTATCACAACAAAGTGTCTGATGACAAAAAAATTATTATTTAATAAAATGTGCAAGACTGGATTTTACCTCAACACACCTTTTTCTGCAACATGTCTGCTACACTGTAAAATGAATTGCCCTGGTTCTGTTTGTGGCGCATTGATTTTCTTTTTACCCCGTTTTCTTTTAAGGTGACAGGCAAGGAAAATAAGAGAGACTCCACTAATTGCTGCTACTGCAATGATTTTCTTCAGGCCAGGAGTAGGCTTCAGCTGCAAGAGAAAGACACAGCAGACTACTTCATATATTTGGACAGCGAATATCATTGCAATGTTTAGAAAGCATGAATAAAAGAAATCAGTCATCGGTAATCACATATACATTTTGCGTGCAGTATATAACATGAAGCTTAGTTAAACTTGGATTGTAAGTGCTACAGAGCAGGGGTCTCATTCCTACTATATATATTACCAAATGGCACTTACTGTAGGGGAAGAAGTGCAAATACTGATGTATTGGTGGTAGAGAGGCAGTATGTATTAGTTTGAAAGATCTGTATAAGGACGGCAAAGTCTGATTTAGTTGGAATTGGGGTTAAATAAAGAGGCTTTATTTGGCAAGTTGAAAAAAGAGACAATGATTCATTTGCTAGACAGAGGTGCAGGGAATAATGTGTCTGATGGCTGATGGAGAAAGGAAAGCAGTAGTTCATCTGGTTAAAAGAGATGTAGAAACTGGTGTGAGGAGTATGGGCTCAGAAACCTACAGATTTGTCAATATTGTAGACCTCTATCTGCTGCTGAACTACAATACAGGCAACTTTAGTCAGCAATACGATGTTTAGCCATGAACAAGGGTATGGTTCAGAAACAACTGCCTTTAGTCTAGACATCCCTGCTTTAAAACATCCAAAACATTGTGGTATAAGAGTAAGATCATAACACAAAATAGAATGGATCAATTATTCAGTCAATTGTCACAGGCAGGCATGGAATCCCTGTGAAAGAACAATTATAACACCATATGGTCTTGGACAAATTATTCACCAAGCCCATTTAGGAAAAACCCAGTGGGGCATGGAGTACCTGTGTATGAAATATAAGGTGTAAAGTTGTATCTATTGTTAAAGGAATAGTTCAGTGTGAAAAAAATAACTGGGTAAATAGATAGGCTGTGCAAAATAAAAAATGTTTCTAATATAGTTAGTTAGCCAGAAATGTAATGTATAAAGGCTGGAGTGACTGGATGTCTAACATAAAATAACAGAACAGGACACTACTTCCTGCTTTTCAGATTTATAACTCTGAGTTAGTCAGCAACTTGAAGGGGCGCCACATGGTACATATCTGTTCACTGAGTTTGCAATTGATCTTCAGCATGCAGCTCAGATTCAAAAGCAAAATAAATGACCCATGTGGCCCCCCTTCAAGTCTCTGATTGGTTACTGCCTGGTAACCAGGGTAACCAGTCAGTGGAAACCAAGACAGTTGAAAAGCAGGAAGTTGGGCTATGTTCTGTTATGTTAGACATCGAGTCACTTTAGTCTTTAAACATTACATATTTGGCTAACTAACTATATTAGAAACATTTTTTATTTTGCACAGCCTATCCATGTACCCACTTTTTATTTTTAGACTGAACAATTCCTTTAAAGTTTGGAAAGGCTAAAGAAAATTATTTTGATCCTAAATTGTAAAAATATGCTGTACTTTAGTCATATTACCTGTGTAAATGAACTGTAAATAGAAAGAGGAAAATCCATGAAGCGATGCACAGTCAATCTAAAAATGTGCTGTGTCTCAGTCATGATGTCTTCCTGTACAGTCAGATATCATCTTAGTAAGAAGCTCCAGGTTGTGATGAACTTCACATAGGTGCATTACACAGTACATATGGAGAAGCTAAGCAAGAAACGTGTAAATATATAATAAGACAAACAAAATAACATTGGATATGGTGATACAGAATTGTATGCCAATTTACTGTATACTGTACTACTCATAAGAGCTTACAATCTGTATGTTCATAATTATAAAGCCCTCAATTGATTTAATAAACCTTCTGGCTGTAAAAGGCAACTACATCTGCAGTGGTATAACTACCATACAGCAGACCCCAGGGGAGCCTGAAAGGATCTGGGTCTGCTGTATGGCTTTCCCTCCTCACATCCTATGCTGCCTTCTCTGCCAGCTGCAAAGCAATGGATTACCGACCAAGTTAGCGAGCGGTGGGAATGGGGTAGTAGGGACAACAATGAGCAAGCATGTGCATTTGAGTTCTGAGTTCACAAGCAAGCTCCCGAGAAGAATTTTTTGTTGGGGGGGGGGTCAGCTCTTCCTAGTTGTACAGCTGTAAAATCTTATTACTTGGAAATTAAAATATGCAGCCAAGGCAGACTAATTTAAAAATAACTAGACCAAAGCATTAGAACTGCTACTCCTACTTTTGTCAGGGAAAAAAAAAAAAAAAAGATTGTTTTTTTTTTCGTGTTGGTTGCCAGCCAAGCCCACCACCACAAGAGCCTCAGTTCCCAGTATTTCTTCAGCAGTCAGTTATATTTTCTGCTCAGAGCTCAAACTTCTGCCCGGGAACAAGGAAAAAAAAATGTTTTCCCTGGTTGCCGACAATCCTTGCTGCCATCAAAGCCTCTTCTCCCAAAATGAGCAAAAATCCTTTTTTGTGCATACTAGGGTGAGGTGAAACTAAAGGAAGCATTTTACATAATATTCGTCTTCAGTTATATTATTCATCCTTCCCTACATTATGTAATGATGCAGAAAAAGGAAAAAAATGTTTTGAATGCATTTTACCTCCTAAAATTGTCATTATATCAGAACTGCAGAGAGATGCTTTCTCTTCAGCGTCTAGGCTGAAATGATGAATGGGAGTGTCTTTCCATTCTCCCACAGGAAGTGGTCATAGCTCTGACTGACAGGCTGCAGTAGCAGGGAAAACCCCTCCCACCTTGCTCCCTGTGTCTCTCTCTGTTCCTACACATAGCTGTCTTATGCTGAAGCCAGATCATGCTTTTTAGAACAGTGCGTGGATTGTGATTTATTTACAAAAAAAAAAACAAATAAAAATTACAAGCTTTCTAGTTTATCTTTACTTTTTCATTTGTACCCTAATTATATTCTGACTTTTTTCCTCCTTATCCTTTTCATATTCAGTCTCCTCAATAGAGTTGTCAACTTTGACAGCTGCTGGGTGGGTGTGACTCACAGGAAGAGGGGGGTTGTCTGTGACAGCTCAAACTGCCGGTTCTAAATCTTGTATAGAACGATGAGGCTGGTGGTAAACATTTTGTGCAGATTATTTTTTTATCAAACTAAAGAACATAGAATATTAATGGTAGATAAAGGGTGTTACTGTGCAACCAAATAAAAAAATAGATGGATGTAGTATTCCAGTGCCAAAGGCTACTTGACGTAAGTACAACAATAAATAATATATAGTGTCAAAATCTCAACTCTATGGGAAACACCTTTGCGTGTAGTGCTTCGAAAGTGCACGAAAAAAATGTAAAATCATTTTTTACTTTATAGTGTTAGGGTAGAACTCCATGGGTGATTTTACCTGCGATACCTTCCATATAACTACCATACAGCAGACCCCAGGGGGCCTGAAAGGTTTCTGCTGTATGGCTTTCACTCCTCACATACTATGCTGCCTTCTCTGCCCGCTGCAAAGCAATGGATTACCGACCAAGTGAGTGAGCGGAGGGAATGGGGCAGTAGGGACAACAATGAGGAAGCATGTGCATTTGAGTTCTGAGTTCACAAGCAAGCTCTGCCTAGTTGTACACCTGTAAAATCTTATTAGTTTAGATAAAATATGAAGCCAAGGCAGACTAATTTAAAAATAACTAGACCAAAGCAGCAGAACTGCTACTACTACTTTTGTCAGGGAAAAAAAAAAAGATTTTTTTGTGTGTTGGTTGCCAGCCATGCAAACTTTCAGAATTTAAACAATAACTTCTGTTTCAACGCGATGAGACTAATCGCAGGCGTCACGTCGGATGCGCCAAATCTAATGTAAGTAATACAAATGTTGCACGTAGAAGCTGATTGAATCTGACACGACTGTCGGATAAAGACGCAGCATGCAGCGTTCACATCCGCCAATCGTGTCATTTGTATTACTTGACATTAAATTTGGCGCATCCGAAGTGACGCCTGCAATTAGTCTCATTGCGTCGGAACTGAAGGTATCACAGGTAAAATTACCAGTGGAGTTCTACCCTTAGGGGCCGATTCATCAAGGGTCGAATATCGAGGGTTAATTAACCCTCGATATTCGACTAGGAACTAAAATCCTTCGACTTCGAATATCGAAGTCGAAAGATTTAGCGCAAATTCTGCGATCGTACGATCGAAGGATTATTCCTTCGATCGAACGATTAAATCCATTTTAATCCAACGATCGAAGGAATATCCTTCGATCAAAAAAACTTAGGAAAACCTATGGGGACCTTCCCCATAGGCTAACATTGACTTCGGTAGCTTTTAGCTGCCGAACTAGGGGGTCGAAGTTTTTTTTAAAGAGACAGTACTTCGACTATCAAATGGTCGAATAATCGAACGATTTTTAGTTCGAATCCTTCGATTCGAAGTCGTAGTCGAAGGTCGAAGTAGCCCATTCGATGGTCGAAGTAGCCCAAAAAATACTTCGAAATTCGAAGTTTTTTTACTTCAAATCCTTCATTCCAATTTAGTGAAACAGCCCCTTAGTGTTCAGTGAAAGGAGTGAAACAATGATAAAGGAAAGAATGATGGTTGATCCCAATAGGAAAAAACTTAAATATATTGGAAGGCCGGTATTTTTTTCCAGAAAAGGTGCCTCCCTTTACTCATTATAAAATCACCATTCACACTGTTTCCATGATATGAAATAAGTGGCACCACGCTGTCATTGGACGATATTGAGATAAAGCACATCACTAGTACCATTTAATACCCTTGTATCAGAGTCAAAATAACTTGAGGCAGTCAGATATTATTGGACAAGTTTATTTAGATTATGAGCGCTCCTACTGAACGCCTCCCCGTCACTTCCCCAAAGAGGCTACGTGATGCCTCACTGCGTTTATGCGTAGTCGTGACGCCACAATCTCGCGTGATGAGACTTGTGACGTCGAGATTTCCTGTGAGACAGAATCCAAGGAGCTCGCTGTTAGTGGCGTTGCCGGACGTGTAAGTACCGATCCGGGGCTAAGGGCTGCTTTACGGAAAACGGGCAAGTGTGTAGTGTGACCTATACATTCAATTGTTGATGTCTAAGTATATATATATATATATATATATATATATATATATATATATATAGTTATAGATGTACGTGCATCTGGTATATGTATGTCTACATAAATGTACATGCAGGTACGTATTATTGTCAATATATATATATGTCTTATGTGTGTGTGCAGCTAATGTGCATGTGCAATGTTACTGCAACATTTTCTTGCAGTACTAATTAGTTTGCGGTGATAGGGTCATAGAGCTAACATTGTAGTTGTAACTGTACTTCAAATGAAATGTCTATAGAAAGATGTCCATCTGGCTCCAGTCTTAATTCTCAGTCTTGGTTTCTTGCAGGCCCAGACTGGCAATCTGTGGGTTCTGGCAAATGCCAGAGGGGCTGCTATAAGGTGCCATAGAAAGTCAGTATTTAGTGGGCTGGTTGGGCCTCTATGTGGACTGATTGGGCCTCTGTCTACCTGAAATGCCAGGGCCTATCTTAATTCTCAGTCCGAACCCAGTTTCTTGTACACAGAAAATACCTTCTTCCTGAGGTGCTTGCATTTCTGTGCTCTCATTTTATTTCTAGTAAACTGTATAAATTGACCGCTGGTTTCTGTTAGTACCATAACAGGTTCAGCTTTTAGCTTCAAGGAGTCTGCTTCTATTTTTGTTTTCTGTCCTGTTGGCTCTGAATACGAGTTGTAGCAATTTTTCATCTTAAAGAAGCTAATTTAGCACTGACTGCATTCCCTTAGGTCAGGAACTGATTCTCCTGCTGTCCGATAGAATTGTAAACCCGTGTGTTTTAGATGTGATATTCTAACCTACATTTTATTATACATTTTCTCCTGGCACTTAGTTGTGAATACATATTCATGTTTTTTCCTTTCAGAATGTAGAAAGTAGTGCCATCATGAAATAAGCTGACAATGATACAGTGTGTTGTTATTATTATGATATTATTATGACATGATACAGGGTGCGTATATATACATGTGGAATCTGTTTTTTTTTTCTGCTAGGGTTTAAAGTATTGTTCTGTTGTGTTGCAGATATAAGTAATCATTATATAAGACAGACAGCCCATAAAGATGTGTCTATTACAGAATGGTCAAAGAACGGGTGCGTAAAACTGGCCCACAGAAATAAAATGTTGGTCTGCTCTCTGGCATGTTGGTTGTTGCAATGCAAATGATCTTCAGATTGTGAAAAACAAGAATGCAAATTCTTATTTGAATAGCTGTCAGTATGAGATAAACTGCATTCTTTAACACTGTAAATGCATTTCATAATTTGGGAGACTTCCTTTTTTTCTGTCCGTGTTTATGTTGTTTGGTAATAAGACAATCTTGCAGACACTGGGACTCAGGCCCGGATTAGTGGAAAGGCCATCTAGGCCCGGGCCTATGGCAGCAGGATTTTAGGGAGGCGGCATGCTACCCAACCACAACCACATTGGTTTAGAAACACTGGAGATGCGCAGGAGATACAATAAATTTTTAAATTTCCCGTGCGCCAATCCCCGTTTCTCCAGTCCAGATAATGAAAATTTACACGAATAAAGGGTAGGGGACAGGGGCGACGAACGGCAGTGGGCCTAGTGGCGCCCAGCATGTAAATCCGGCCCTGCTGGGACTATTATATGGTGTGGAACATATTATTTAGAATTCCAGGGACCCTGTCTGTTTTCAGATAATGTGGATCACCATTAATTAAAGCTACTAAAAATATTTCAGTATTTTTATTATTGCCCAATAGGATCATTTTGGCATTCGTATGGATTTATGTTAGCTAGGTTATTAAACTGTTCTCGCATTTCAGAGAAAAGGCTAATTTGTAAATAATAAAGCCTTGCTTGTTTAAATAGGACTCTGGGAAATGGCAATGCTGTATTGGAGGGTGGGCGGAAACCAGAGTACCCGGAAAAACCCACACCAGCTTGATTAGAGAAGAACAGTCTTCTTCCATATGGTGTAGTGACTGGATGTTAACAGTACAGCAAGACCGCAATCTGTAGCATGCAGGGAATATTGAAATGTCCATAAAACAAGTTTTTTTTTATTGTTTATTTGGTCTTTAATGAATAATTTATATTTTGTCAGTTGCAGTCCCATGTATTGCCTAATCGATAGGGATAATCAATAATCTGTGTACCTTCTGCTGAGGAACAGCAACCCTTGCATTCTCTGAGACATCTTAAAGCAACACGGGTTGCAGATCTCTGATATTAGGAAACATACATTTAGGAATTCTATATCTGATCATGTTGGATCTTATTATTTTCCCATGAGCCATTGTCTTCGGCATCAGTATTGCCACTGAAAATCCAGGAAACATGAGTCTGTATACCCAATTAGTCCTATTGTAACAATATTTGTTTGGTCAGGTTTTGGACCTTTACCTGAGGTTTTCTGGAGAAGGGATCTTTCAATAATATGGATCTGTCTATTAAAAATCATTTAAACATTTAAAAATCCCAATAGGATTGTCTTGCCTCCAATAAAGATTATCTGACAAAATCCAAAAATTATAAAGGGGCCCTGATTGGTTTAAATGGGGAACGCCATCCAGAAACAGGTTTTTTTGCACAATGAAAGACAATGTCATTCTTATCAGTGGTACAGTATACATTAATTAAAAATGATCTGTTCGTGTAATTGCAGTTAAAGCAGTATCTGTTTACATTTTCTGTACTTCTGGTTCTGAACTAATTTCTGTGACATTGAACCAAGAGTTATAACCATTGAACAGAATAATAAGTGCATATTGCTTTCAATTGCAATTCCATTACAAATAACTTAACCCCTGAAATGTTTTTTTTTTCATTATGCAAAAAAGTTTTAGGTTAACATGCACTTTAATATTGATTGTACCATACCACTTTATTGTGTTAAAGTTATTCTTTAACACAAATTTAATGGTGTGCTTTGACAAATGGCTGCTAATTTCCGGAAAGTTCATTAAAGGAATTGTTCAGTGTAAAAATAAAAACTAGGTAAATAGATAGGCTGTGCAAAATAAAAAATGTTTCTACTATAGTTAGTTAGCCAAAAATGTAATGTGTAAAGGCCGGAGTGATTGGATGTCTAATATAATAGCCAGAACACTACTTTCTGCTTTTCAGCTCTCTTGGTTTACTAACCAATCAGAGACTTGGTTCATATCTGTTGCTTTTGAATGTGAGCTGAATGCTGAGGATCAATTGCAAATTGCATATTGGCCCCCCTTCAAGTCGCTGACTAACTCAGAGTTAGAGAGCTGAAAAGCAGGAAGTAGTGTTCTGGCTATTATGTTACACATCCAGTCACTCCAGCCTTTATACATTACATTTTTGGCTAATTAACTATATTAGAATCATTTTTTGTACAGCCTATTTATTTACCTATTTATCTATTTACCCAATTTTTATTTTCACACTGAACTGTTCCTTTACGGAAGTCTTAATAAAATGCTGGAGCATGCATGCCTGTATTAAGAAATTCCCATAAATGTGTATGTTGGATAAACGTCAAATTGCATTTTCATTTCCACTTTCTAAAGATTATATTCAAGTGTGTATTGTGCAACATTTACCAGCATATGCAAGTTGTGGCAACACTTGTGTATTGTCTATCACACTGTTGTGCTATAATAGTGAGGTTTGTAAACTGTTAGGAATAAATATCAGCGCAGAACTTAATTGGATGTTTAATGCAATTTTATCTTTTCTCTTAAAACATTAAGGCTGGTGGCACGCAAGCATTTGATTGCCACTTTTCTTTTTCAGGAAGAACCATGCTCTAAATTATTGGTAGCTGTTTCCTATTCACTTGAAAGGGCACTTGTGGTGTCACTAGGGATTGTGGACTGCAGCGTTTCTGAGAGTGAGATGCTTCTGGAATGTAAAAGTGCCTGGTATAGGCAGCAGCTTTTTACATTCAAGAGTAAACCGCTAAATGCAGGGTGTAACATCTTTCCCTGTCCCACAAGTTTCACTTACGGTCAATAAAATCCCCTTCCAATCAACCACACAATTAAGCTGCATAGGAATTATCTTAGACTCCCATTTGCCTTTTACACCGCATAGCCAAACACTTTCCAAATCCTGCTTTATTCATCACAACATTGCCTGCATGCAAATTTACCTCAGCTTAGAACTAAAACACTGTTCAGTGTCTTATCATTTCCTGTCTCCATGAGTGCAACATATTCCTTGCAGGCATTCCAACTAGTGACGCGCGGGTCAAATTTTCCTCTCTCTGCACCCTCCCAACCAGAACCCTGCCCAGTCCATCCCCTCTGTTTATAGAACTGCGCCGCCCCGCGGTGACATCATGGAAGTGGCAGGGTAGGCGTAAGTCTTTAAATTGAAGGGTTGGAACCTAGCAGTGTGAGTAAACCCAAACATTATTTGAGCTAGCCGGCCCAATGCGGGTGGTTTTATAATTTATAAATTATAATGTTTTTTTAATTTAATTTGTTTCTTGTTTTCTCAATATTTGAATATTTGCTTTCAATACTTGCCATTTATTATGTCACCCTGTGTTTTTGTAATCTTAATTAGTTATACAACACAGTGCATCCCATAAATTTTATTTGTGGAGCTAAACTGGGCCAACTGGGAAGTTGAAGCTACTCCATGTTTCTTTCAAGATACATTATTGTATTGCCATTATGCAACCCCCTCCCTTCCCTATTTGTTATGATTATTTTGTTAGCAGAAGCTCCTCGTGTAGGGGAATTATGTGTGCACTGGTAATTATCTACCACACATGGGGGCAAATTCACTAAAGCGTGAAGTGGCTAACGCTAGTGCAAATTTGCGCGTGACGCAATTTCGTTACTTCGCCAATTTACTAACAGGCGCTGGAGTAAATTCGCTAGCGAAGTGGACCTACTCTAATGCTATTTCGCACCCTTATTCTATGGCGAAGGGACGTAACTACGCTAATTCACTAACTTACGCATTTTACTGAACATTACCTTTTGCGCCAGACTTGCCTTCACCACCTCAGACGAGGCGAAGTGCAATAGAGTAGATAGGGCTTGCTTCAAAAAAAGTTAAAATTTTTTGTAAGTCCCAAAAAACGCTGGCGTCTTTTCCTTTTTTAAGGGTGATAGGCTGAAAAAGATCGTAAATTTTTATGGGGGTACCCTCCTTCCACCCTACATTTCCTAACATATGGCACCTTAACTATACAGTGGGCACATGTATAGGGCAAAATAACAACTGGTTTGTCTAGTGTAATGTATTTGCTTCTACATTTACGTCGATTGTACTTTAACTTGGCGCTGTATGCAAATAAGGCATCGCTAGCGTAACTTTGCTTTGCTTGACATATTAATGCTATCGCAACTTCACTACCTTTTGCCTCCCTGACCGCAACTTCGGATTTTAGTGAATTAGCAGCACCCTGGCGAAACTTCGTCTGGCGAAGTGCGGCGAAGGCTGTGCTTGCACAACTCCGCAGGTTAGTGAATATGCCCCCATGGAGTAGCTTCAAGGTGTCAGAAGGGTAAAGGAACACCATGTGCTGGCGCACTGTTACAAATTCTTTCACTTCCTTGTTTGTGTGACAAAATCTCCGTTCGGCGAGACACTTGTATTAGACCGAATCCTGCTGAAAATGTCCAAATCCTGGATTGGGTGCATCCCTAGTATATACAGTATAGTGTGATTTGGTTCCTAGATTCAGGTGACTGACCGCAGCACAGACATGTTGGGAATCAGCTTAAAGGGATACTGTCATGGGAAAAAAATGTTTTTTTCAAAACGCACCAGTTAATAGTGCTACTCCAGCAGAATTCTGCACTGAAATCCATTTTTCAAAAGAGCAAACAGATTTTTTTATATTCAATTTTGAAATCTGACATGACATTTTGTCAATTTCCCAGCTGCCCCTGGTCATGTGACTTGTGCCTGCACTTTAGGAGAGTAATGCTTTCTGGCAGGCTGCTGTTTTTCCTTCTCAATGTAACTGAATGTGTCTCAGTGGGACATGGGTTTTTACTATTGAGTGTTGTTCTTAGATCTACCAGGCAGCTGTTATCTTGTGTTAGGGAGTTGCTATCTGGTTACTTTCCCATTGTTCTTTTGTTTGGCTGCTGGGGGGGAAAGGGAGGGGGGTGATATCAGTCCAACTTGCAGTACAGCAGTAAAGAGTGATTGAAGTTTATCACATGACTTGGGGCAGCTGGGAAATTGACAAAATGTCTAGCCCCATGTCAGATTTCAAAATTGAATATAAAAAATCTGTTTGCTCTTTTAAGAAATGGATTTCAGTGCCGAATTCTGCTGGAGCAGCACTATTAACTGATTCATTTTGAAAAAAATGTTTTTTCCCATGACAGTATCCCTTTAAAGTAGCTGGGGAGATACTTGATCTTCAGTGCTAAAGGGCCATGGTTACATTGGGGTTAGTATAGAACCCTAAAACATAATGTGCAGAATTTCTACTTTAAAGGGGTTGTTCACCTTTGAGATAAAGTTTAGTATGATAGAGAGTGATATTCTCAGAGGCCATTTGCAATTGGTTTTCATTTTTTATTATTGAATGTTTTTGAGTTATTTAGCTTTTTATTCAGCAACTCTTCAATTTGCATCTTAAGCAATCTGGTAACTAGGGTACAAATTACCCTAGCAACCATGCATTGATTTGAATAAGAGACTGGAATATGAATAGAAGAGGGTCTGAATAAGAAAGAACAGTAA
Organism: Xenopus laevis; assembly: GCF_017654675.1. Lineage (NCBI taxonomy): Eukaryota > Metazoa > Chordata > Amphibia > Anura > Pipidae > Xenopus > Xenopus laevis. The sequence continues at coordinate 75,044,602 of NC_054377.1, forward strand.
TAAAAAGTAACAATACATTTTTAGCCTTACAGAGCATTTGGTTTTTTAGAAGGAAGTCAGCGACACCCATTTGAAAGCTGCAAAGAGTTAGAAGAAAAAGACAAATAACTATAAAAAATAAACAATGAAGACCAATTGGAAAGTTGCTTAGAAGTGGCCATTCTATAACATAATAAAAGTAACCTTAAAGGTGAACCACCCATTTAAAGGGTGGTTCACCTTTCAGTTAACTTTTAGTTTGTTATATAATTGCCTATTCTAAGCAAATTTTCTATAGGTCTTATTTATTTTCTATAATGTTTTTTTTAAAAAATGTTTTACCTTCTTCTGACTCTTTCCAGCTTTCAAATGGGGGTCAGTGACCCTATAACAAATGCTCTTTAAGGCAACACATTTATTATTATTGCTACGTTTTATTACTCATTTTTCTATTCAGTCCCTCTCCTATTCATATTCCAGTCTCATATTCAAATCAGTGCATGGTTGCTATGGTAATTTGGACCATAGCAACAATGCTGAAATTGCAAATAGGAGAGCTGCTGAATAAAATGCTAAATAACTCAAATAATAAAAAATTAAAACCAATTGCAAATTGTCTCTACATCATACTAAAAGTTAACTCAAAGGCAAATAATCTCTTTAAGAGACACAGGAAATTCTGATCCTCCATAGTCATATAGCAGTCTTTGTTCTTTTTTGCAGTTTTTCCGTTGGAAGCTCCAAAATCTAAAATGTCCTCCTTGGTATGTGACTGCCCCCATTTAGAGTCAGTGGGAGAAGTAACTAAAGAAGAGCTCATTAAGAAATCTCACGTGAGTATAAAGAATATGTGATATATGGTTTCTGCTAGAGCTTCCCCTTAGATAATGAATATCGTATGACTGTGCCTGAGCTAAGGGCTTGTTATCCACAGATGCAGTTTGTTTACTGTTTATCTGAACTGCTATGTGTATAGGACATTTAGGTACTCTTTCTTCTCCTGATTAGGGCAATGATCATTTTTCAAAGCACGTAATTTAAATTAATTTAATAGTCCTCATGCTTTGTGCATGTAATATTACACAGAAATATAAAGAACAAAAGATGAATGGTTCTTTTTTGTGATGCAAAAATGAGAGTATTAAAAACTAATCGTAATATCTGCTCTTACTGTTTTGTCAACATATTCAAGACCATTTTACACTTAAATAATCCCATTGTACTTTGTGCATATAAAGTATATATTATCCAGAATCCTTGGGAGGAGAGTCAAAGAGAAGCACAACTTGCAATTGGCCTCCTTTAAATATATTTTCTCATGATTGGACACACCTGCCTATGAAGTCCAAGGCTTAACAAGCTAATTAAACCAATTTGGTGTTGCCAGTAAGCAGTATTGAGCAGTTACATGCATTCAAATTAGCAAAATTACAAGGGTACCCAAATTTTTGCGCAGTCAGTTCTTCACATTTGATTTAATCTCATACAACTGAATACTGCTTCACTAAAAATCTTTGTTCAGAAAACACCCCAGTACTCAGATGTTCCTGGGAAATGAAAGATATACCAATCTTTTTTTTTGAAAGTGGAGTAAATTATTATGCAGGCTGAGAGGGGTTACCAAACTTTTTCATATGACTGTATATAAGACTATCATCTCAAACTGTTCCCATAGACAACACCCAGTGTGCTGTTATCCTCAATGTATATACTACTATATATTACTGATAAAGCTGGTAGCTGGTAGTTTTTAGTATTTTTTTTTTTCCAGTTTTTCAAACTATTTCCTACCATGTATTCCATGATTCAGATTCACATTCATTTTTAATACACTAACTGCACTAATTCACAATAATCTTCAAACACTAATATTTTTAATTGCAATTGAAGAAGCGGAAATATGCAATTCAGCAATTCCTTGTATGTTTGGGCTTAAAGCACAACTTGTCCTTCCAGCCATGATTATGTAGTTTTCATTGCAGAAACAGCAGCTTCTCTAACATTAGTGTTCCTTTATGGCCTTTTCAGGGCAGCTGCCAGGACTGCAGAGTCAGAGGACCAAATCTTTGGGCTTGTCTAGAGGTAAAGTATTTATCAGTGTACTTATTACTATACATTATTATATATTAATAATACAGTTTGCTTAAAGTATTTGGTTTCTTTTGGCAGAATGGCTGTTCCTATGTTGGTTGTGGAGAATCCCATGTGGACCACAGTACTTTGCATTCTCAGGTTTGAATATATCTTTTCACCCTTGTAACTATTTACTATTTCTCCATATGCAGCATGTTCAAATCAAAGATGCAGCCATTAGGGCAAAGTTATGCTGTACATATACAATTAGACCAATGGGCCAAGCAGCAGTCCTTGGTGTGTTTGAAATTGTGTTTTGTGTAGCACCAATTTAAACTGGCATATTTTGTGTTTTTCTTTCCTCCTGAGTGAAAGGGGTTGTTCACCTTCCAACACTTTTTTTCAGTTCAGTTGGTTTCAGATAGATCACCAGAAATAAAGACTTTTTCCAATTACTTTCTTTTTTCTATGTTTGACAGTTGTAAAGTGTCCTTTTTCACTTTCTATAGCCGCTCTAGGAGGGGAGTCGCTGACCCTGTAAACTGTTCTAAATTGATACATTTAGTTGATACATTTCTTATCTCTGTCCCTGCTGAGCAGAATCTCTGGGTTTTATCACAGGCAGCTGTTAGAATTATTGTTACAATAGTTGCTAATACTCAAGAGGTGGGCTGAGAAATGTATCAACTAAATGTTGCAAAATTGTAAGGGCAGCGACAAACTGCAGTTTGAGGAGATTAGTCGCCCGGCAACAAATCTCCTCTTCTTCGGGGCGACTAATTTCCCCAAACTGCCTCTCCTGCCTTCCCGCCAGCTATAATGAAAATCGCTGGCGGGATGGCACTAGGAGCACTTCAGTTTAGAGTCTGCCCCTGAATTAATGAGCTGCCCGACTCTAACACCAAAGACAGGGACATTAAACTTTACACTTAGATTTTGGAAAAACTGTAAAAAATAAAAAATGGAAATCAATTGAAAAAACTATTTCTGGAAAACAACAAAACTGAAAGTGTTTGGAAGGTGAACAACCCCTTTAAAGGAGTGGTTCGTCTTTAAGTGAAGTTTAAGTATGTTATAGAATGGCCGGTTCTAAGCAACGTTTCAATTGGTCTTCATTATTTACAGTTTTTGAATTATTTGCCTTTTTTCTCACTTTCCTGCTTTCAAATTTGTGTGACCCAAACAAATGCTCTGTAAGGCTACAAAGCTATTGTTATTGCTACTTTTTATTTCTATTCAGACCCTCTCTTATTCATATTCCAGTCTCTTATTCAAATCAGTATTTGGTTGCTTGGATAATTTGCACCCTAGCAACCAGATTTCTGAAATTGCAAACTGGAGAGCTGCTGAATAAAAAGCTAAATAACTCAAAAAACACAAATAATTATAAAATATTGCAAATTATCTTAAAATAATACTCTACAAGCAATTGAAATATTGTACATTTTGCTGGAGAGTGTAATTTAGACTTGTGCACTCTCCTCCTGCTAGATCACTGTCAGTGCCTGTAGTTAGACAGGGGTGAGACACTATAGAAATGAGATGATCCTGGGGCACATTTCAATGGAAACCAAAGGCTCTTTTATTCAGAAGGGCACATCTGGCTATTTGGGGAGATTTAGTCGGCTGGCGACTAATCGCCTCTTCTTTGGGGCGACTAATCTCCTCGAACGGCTTCCCCCTGTCTTCCGCCGGCTATAATGAAAAAACGCCAGCGACATGACACACGCAGCGCTTCGTATTCTGAAGTCACCCAAAGTTTCCTCGTGAGGCAACTTTGGTCGATTTCGGAAAACGAAGAGTCGCATTTGCCATTCCGCAGGCGTTTTTTCCCTTTTGTTTTTGTGCAGCTGCTTTCTGGATTCATCAAATGACACTGTATACTTTTACTCTGAATATCTATTGTTCTGAAGTTAATGCTGATGTCATGATGTGTTTTTATGTGTCTTACATCTGCCTGTCACTGAACACTTGGTTATATTGTGGTTGAAATCCACTCTGTATGCTCAGTGTCACATGGATGTCATTTAAGTCACTACATCCACAGGTGTTTCAGATCAGTACTTCATTTGTGCCAATAGTTTCACTTGGGCTGAAAAAAGGCTGCAAATGTAGTTCCTCCAAACCAAGTGGGCAGTTTATTGGGCCCAGTAAGGGTACCACAGTTGCACCTGCATAACCAATATCTAGTGAGCAGGTTTGAACAAGGCAGTATACAGGGTTATTAACACTTTGGCACATTGATGTGGCTCTCATCTAATGGGACTCAGTAAGCCAAACTGTATGACCTGATTGTTGGCCTCAGGCCCCAGTGTGTGGGTGGCCAGACTGATTCCAGATCCGCTCGTTTGGCAACCTTGCCAAACAAACTTATCTGGCAGTGCATGATCAGCTTTTCAGTTCAGAGAAAATTAAAATAAGCTATGTAATATTAAACAGAAGCAGCAGCGTGTTTTAAGAGGCCAATGTCCATCTGTTCAGCAGAAGTCAAATAAATTGACTCCTTATACAGCCTGGCAGAAATCAACTGCAACACAAGCTTAATAAATAAAGTAAATAAGTATATAACGTATAAAATAATGCCTTGTTTGAGGGGAAAACTGAAGAAATTTGCATTTCAGTAACCATCCAAAAAATTATGTTGCTGTATTTTGATGCTATCCGGATAATGGGATTCTCGATAATATATGCAATAACTGTAGTTGAACTTTGAAACAGAGATGTTAACTGTTTTATTTACTATTAAAGGACACCAAACACTGTCTCACTGTGAATCTCACCACTTTGCGTGTTTGGTGCTACACATGCAATAAAGAAGTCTTTCTGGATCGGAAGCTATCTGCTCAGCCTGCTATAGCAAAGCCTCAGGATAGTTATACCCAGGTAGGGAACTCGTATGGGTGATATTTTAGAGGGTTCTGGAGGTTTGATTCAAGGGTAGTGAAACCTTCCAGATTGTATCTGGAATGTGTCACTATGCCAAACAAAATCATAACCAATGTTAGTATATATAATTGTAAGAAAAAACTGCAACAACTGTGAACAATTGGCATGTTCAGTTGTCTAGAGCGTTGAAGTCACATAATTTTAAGGGTTTGTATTTAGTATGGCTAAACACATGAGATTCTTCAACTATGAATCCTGCAAAAATAGTTATGGGATATGGGAACTGGATTTAGTACATCCTTGCAATATGACCTTTACGTAATCAATGAAATCACCTTTTCTGTATTAGATCCTAGATTATCTGCTCTTTATTGCAACATATTTTTATTTATACAAACCCAATAGAATTTAATCCTAAAACCTATTATAGTGTCTTCAAATTAGCATATATAGTTCTGTGTGCCCCTCATTGATCACCTGACAAATCAAATGCTACTTTTAAATGTAATAGAAAGGAGTGTGGCTGATGTAACCTAGCATGGTAGTGTGGGTACCCTTGTTTTGTTTCTGTGTCAGAGACAGATTTTATTACTTACATGACAATGTTTTAATATAAAAACATGGAGAGCACGCACTGGTATATTTTGCCAGGATGAAGGGGGGTTTGTGCCACAACATGCCCCTGGACAGGATGTCATCATTCAGTGAACAGTCTTTATTAACATGCACTGGAAACACTGCTAATTTGATTAAAATATATCTATTGATTTATTTAAAGCATGAATGCATCCAAATTCAGAGAAACTCTTTCACACCATATGCTTTACATGTTTCACCGACTCATGCCACTTCTTCAGAAGCAAATATAATCTCCTGAGGAAGTGGAGTGATGCCATGAAATATGAAACGTTGTTTTAATAAAAGTGATGTTTTAAACTAGCAGTAACCAGAGTTTCTAGTGCTCAGAGCCTGTTTAGTGTTTTACTTAAGGGTTTTTCAGTGGCACATACTAATAGAAAATATATTTTTCATAAAAAAGGATTTATACAAAGCAGAGTTTTAAATGTGGGCTTTTTTTTTTATTCGGTACATTCTTTAGAGGCATGATGTTGTGGTCTTAAAGGAAGACTATACCCCCCAAACAATATAGGTCTCTATAAAAAGATATTGCACAAAACAGTTCATATGTAAAACCCTGCTTCATGTAAATAAACCAGTTTCATAATAATATATTTTTCTAATAGTATGTGCCATTGGGTAATCATAAATAGAAAATTGCCATTTTAAAAAATAAGGGATCCCCCTGGGATCGTAGGATTCACTGTGCACACAAAAATACCAAACAAACCATACTTGTTAGGTCACATGAGCCAATTAACAGACTGAGTTCTGTCTTTTGCTTTAACACTTATTCCTGTTAGAGTTGTAGTATTTCTGGTCAGGTGATCTCTGAGGCAGCACACAGACCATCACGAAATGGTGGTTCAAGGCAAAAGATGTAAAAGGGCAAGATTTACTTAAAATATAGACCAGGTTGGTAAGGCTCTTTAATATGGCACTTAATATGATGTAAACTAACTGTTATTTAAGTGTTCATTTTGGGAGTATAGTTTTCCTTTAAAACTAGCTTACTTTCCTTTTGCTGTTTGTTTAAAGCCCACATTCTCTTCTTAAACAAATAATTTGGCACTGATTTGTTTCCCTTTTGCACAAAGGAATCTAAAATGTCTTCAAACCTTACCTTAAAAATTCCTGCGGCAGTTGTATCTGAGAATCTGTATATTGAGCTGGAAGAGGAGGATGAACTGAAAACAAGAGGTATAATTAACTTTTGTTTTTGTTTTTTTCAAATCATTCCTATTGAAAGTTGTTGCTCTTGTTGTTTTCATATAGCTTATGCTTATTTTACTACAAAATAAAGGAATATGTTTTTTTTTTTTCTCTCTCTACAGATTTTAGTCAGTATTTTCATAATAAATAAAACCTACTGAATATGGCAGCATGGTAGCTCACTTCTGCCTTGCACTACTGAGGTTCTGATTCCTAGCACCTCAGATGGCTATACTCCAGCTAACAATAGTCTTAAAGGGGACCCGTCACTCAAAAACATTATTCAAAATCCTATTTTATCACATTAGTCAAGCAAAATGAACTTTAATTACACTATATAAATTATTTGAATCTTTTTCCATCACTCTGGGAATTCATAATTATAGCAAGCAGGACGTAGCCATTTTGTGCACACTGTTATTAAGGCAAGCCTTGCATCATCTCAGAATCTTGTTTGTGCACCAGAATGGGGGACCTGATGTCCATCCCCATGCCCTGGCTACACATTTAAATGGTAAAGACAACGGGAATATGTGGAGCTCAGTGAATTGCTGAATGGAAAGTGAAAGTAATTGTCTGCCCCGCCTCTATGCCCATGGCATAGAGGAGTGGCAGACAATATTTGATTGACAGCTGAGATTTTCTGCTTATGAACAAGACTAAAGCCATTGATCAGTGTTGCTACATTTTCCATTTACAGTTTTCTTTGTTGACAGGTCTAACTGGATTAAAAAACATTGGAAACACTTGTTATATGAATGCAGCTTTACAGGCATTGTCCAACTGGTAAGTGATCTGTACCTTGCTGTTGGTGACAGTGCAGTGTATTTGATGCAATCTCAAAATTAAACTTGTTTTTGTGTTGACAGCCCTCCTCTAATGCATTTTTTCCTTGACTGTGGAGGACTGGCTCGCACAGATAAAAAACCTGCACTATGTAAAAGTTACCAGAAACTGATGTCAGAATTATGGCATAAAAACAGGTATGAGCTCAAACTGCTCAAGTGCATATCTTATTTTTAAAACCATTGTAAAATAAAATACAATTACTAAAACATCAGAATTTTGGAATGTATTGGATTTTATTTTACCATGAACTGTCACACACTGGGAGATCGATTTCATTTTTAGAATTCGGTCTGTCCACCTAGACAAAACTCTGTAAGAATTGAATGGATTGGTACACACAATTGTAAACATTGATCTAATGTTTGCTACTTGTCTAGTAACCAATAGCAACTAGTCAGTATGTAGAATTAACTTGCAGGGGGCATTTTTTTAAAGAAAAATATATTCCCCCAACTGTATTCGCCCACACCACCAGTGGTCGAAACATATTTTTAATACAGGTGCCATTTAAGTGGCTGTCATAAGGTCTTTTGGGCATTGCAAGTGGGGAGATTCTTGGTGTTTTGGTGCCTGAGCAGTTTTCAACTTGGTGTGCACAGTTTTCTGACTGACTATCATTTTGCTTATGAATGCCCCATGATGCATTCTTTCTTTTATATTTAAGTTATAACTGTTTCTTTTTGTTTTACAGACCAGGCTTTGTTATTCCAACTAATTTGTTCCAGGGAATTAAGTCTGTAAATCCTACATTTCGGGGATACTCACAGCAGGTAAAAGATTACTTTTTTCCCCATACATATCATCTTAGGAACCAGTATTTCTCTGCAACTAAATAGTGGCAGAAGCAGTTGCTGGTGCAGACCCAAAGCAACTACTGTGTTTCATACAGTAATTTGATTTCCTAATAGAACAGCACAAATTCTAATTTCTATAAACAGCCTTTATTGGCAATCCGTATTGATAAAGGGCTGTGGGTGCCTAACACATTGCTGAGCAGATGTGTTTTATGGCAAATTGGCTCTATGTTGTGGAGTTTGTCTATTAATCTCTGGGATGTGGCCAGTGAGGATCATTAACCTATAAAAAAAAAAAAATCCTAAACAGGCTGTGACAAACATTTGACCAGGATCCTGGTTGAATCCTGGATTACATGCATCTTTAAACTACAGTAAACACTGCTTATGCATCACTTGGAAACAGAACAGAAATGTTCCTTCTCAAAAATGGCACTATCCCTTAACGTGAATTTGTTTTTAACATTATATATTTTGATTAGGATGCTCAAGAATTCCTGCGCTGTTTGATGGATGTTTTACATGAAGAGCTTAAGGAACAGATTGTAGAGGTAGAAGAGGATGTACAGACTGGTGTCATAGAAGAGACTTTGGATGAGGACAAAAGCCAGTCCGAGAATGATTTCCAGTCTTGTGATTCAGGTTCCAGCAGCGATCATGCAGAAAGTGAAAGTCGTAAGCTATCGGAGGAACTTACAGAGTCAACTATGCTAATTCAAGAGGAGAATAAAGAAGTGGAAACTTCCAAAACCTGGCGGAAGGGCAAAATATTTTCTAATAACCTTAACCAAAACCACTTCTTGCAGGATTTTGAGAAAAACATTCAGAACACAATAGAAGAAAGTGAATGTCTCAACCAAGAAACTGTCAAAGTGCAGATCCAAAGCAAAGTTGCAGGTACACCTTCAGAAGATACATAAGTATTTACCCAAGGATGTAAATAAAATGTAAAAAAAAAACCCACATGAAACACAACCATTCTATCTAAATTTTCCACAAGTGTCTCCAATTTCTTCCCTCAATAGAATAAGAATTGTCACCAAAATTAGTTAATTCTTCAGTTTTATTTAGGGAGTGATGCAGGCTGATTTCCTAAACAAGTTTTCTATATAAAAATGCAGTTGCCTGATATACTAGGTAACTGTTGATATTTCTTGATTTGCAGACTTTACTGCTGAAGTCAACATGAACGACCTGTCTACATCACAAACTCCCTTGCTAAATGAAGGAGCAACTACACACTTTTCAAGTAGTCCCCCAAAACCTGGAGCCATTTGGGCGGGTCACAAAAAAGGTATTCCTTTAAAAGAAAACTGTGAAAAAATAAGAGTGTGAATTTACAGATTAAGTTTAACTTATTGTTGAGTTTAGAAAGAAAATAGTTTTGTTTTGTTTTTTTTTTATATATAAATTCATCAAACTAAAATTTGCAGCCCATGCATACCTATAAAGCAAACCTATTCTCATCTGTATAATGTGGCTGTTAGAGGGAACCATTTCATAATACAGTTTTGAATGATAAGACTTTGTATGTAATCATGTTTCTTGGTAAAGTCCTTTATTTAAATTAGATTATGCCAATATATTTTAATGAAAATATATAGAAAATATGTATAATTATACATATTTAAAAGGGTGTAGATAATTTACATTATCACAGTATTAGGGTGGCATAAGCCCTAAATGATCTTTAAGTACTTTCATCGCATGTAGTTACTGTGCTTCTTCCCATGAAATGGAGCCATATGCAAGGACAGATACTTCCTTATTCAGTTCTCCTAGGGCAAAACACATGTAAGGCATGCTGCTTTGGAGTGAAGGTTACAAATAATTTTGCATAATGCATTCAAAAAATGCAACAGTAGGAAGGCCACTCTGAAAAAAGTTTAAATTAATGTAAAGAAATGTATTTGTTATGTGGTTTATGGCTGCTGGCTGTGGGGTGCAATACAAAGATCCTTTACTCTGTGAATTATTTAATGTATTTTCAGTGTCTTGCATCTTATTCATTTATTTTTGTTTCTGTTCATTTATTTTGTTTTTTGTTCTAGTTTCAGGCCTGTGCCTGACCAAAAAGAGAAAACAGAAGAAATATCGCAGTGTAATATCAGACATTTTTGATGGCACAATAGTGAGCTCTGTTCAGTGCCTAACATGTGACAGAGTAAGTTTGCTTCATCTTACCGAGATGTATTTGTTAAAATAACAATCTTTTTTTAATGTGAATGGACAGATAATGGTAAAACAACAAATCCTCTACAAAATGTATACGTTGTTTCATTATAGTAATTACATATAAGAAAACAACCCTGGATAACCACATCATCTTGTGAACATTAGAACATTTTATATATTTCACTTTGTAATGCTTTCAGGGTATATTTACCTGAAATTACATATTATTACAAGTTATATTGCAGTTCAAATTTTTTATGTTTTTAGAGTTTGTAAACTTTGTGGGTATCTCGTGTGAGTGTGAGCCAAGTATCCGCGAAGTGTCTCGTTCTTCCTCCTAATGGCATGTGGTCTAGCGGGGGAGGACCCCCTTCATGCCGAGGTCTGCTGGTCGACGGGTCTAAATGAGGGCTTGCCAGAAAGATCTGTGCTTGTTTTCGACGCGTCCTCAACACGAACATGATTGTCGTGGTGAAGATGTCCTGACGGTCTTATTTAGTGACGGACAACAAAAAAAAATTCCCTACGAAATGAGGGGTGAGCCTTAGGCTGAGGAAGTAGTGTACTCTTGCCCCCTGTTGCTTGGCTGATGATCTTGTCGAGATTGGGGTCGAAGAGGAGCTTTCCTTTAAATGGGAGAGAAGTCAGCGACTTTTTTGATGAAAGGTCTGCTGACCAAAGCTTCATCCATAAGGATCCTAGTGCTGCCTCTGACAGTGCTCATGTCCTACTGATTATTTGTGCGGCTTCAAGGGAAGCCGTACAAATGTAATTTGCCTCCTTGGTCTGGGAGTTTGTGGTGTGGTGCTCCTGCGAGTATTGCTTGTAGGAGGAATCCGGTCCAAGCTTGTATAGCCCTACTAACCCAGGCTATGGCTAAAACTGGACGGAGCAAGCTCTCCTATGCCGAAAAAAGGGAGCGACTGAGACCTTCCAATTTTTTGTCCATCTGATCTCTGAAGGAAGAGGCATCAGGCAAAAGAAGGGCTGTGTTCTTGGAAAGTCTGGAGACTGGGGCATCCACAGACGGTGGTGCAGACCATTTTTCTACCAGGTCAGAAGAAAAGGGGTAGAGTTTTAGGAACTTACAGTTTGCCTGAAACCATCTCTCGGACTTGTCCCATTTCTGTAGAACTATTTGCTCTAGCGGAGCATGAGAGGGAAACCTTGGAGATTACCTACTGTTGCGCTTATAAAGTGCTTTAGAGGTGTCTGTGTTGTCTCCTGCCTTTTGCAAATTAAGGGTCTCTAAGACTGAGACAAATAGTCCACTGCCTCGGAGGAAAATATTGTGGGTTCCTCCCCCTGCACATCTGAGCATTGGGAAAGTTCCCCTTTGGAGAGGTAAAGGGGGTGCCAAATAAGGGCTATGATTCGCTATTTGGTAGCCCCTATGTGGACTGGCAGCCTACAAGAGGCTCTACTTGGCACTATACTTAGTTTTATGCAATTAAAACTTTTTTTCAAGCTTGGAATTCAAAAATAAGCACCTGCTTTGAAGACCCTAAGAGCAACCTCCAAGGGGTTGGAGAGTTGCTCACGAGCTACTGGTTGGGGATCACTGATTTAGAGTGTGCAGGCCGTATAAGGGGTTCCTTCGTTTGTGTCCGCTAATTTTTGGGTCTTAAGGAGAGCAGCGTGAAGGAACAAACTCCCGGAGCTTTAGTGCAGATCTTGGCGGCAGGGGATATACTCCCCTTCCCCTGGGTTAGGGCCCCTGTTTTCTTATGTCTCCCGGCAGCTGGCTCTCCTCCTGAATGGGAATGGAGAGGGTGTTTAGGCTGGTGGTCTGAGCAAACCGCTAATGACCCCGTTGACTAATTCCATGTTGCAAGATGTCAAAGGTGGGCAACCTACTTGCTGTAGGAGTCCTGAGCATCTCAAGTTGTCAGAAAGATTGAACATGCAGCTTGTGAATTTATGAACCTATCCTCCGGAGGACACAACTAAAACTGACGTGGCTTGCCCACTGCTGAGGGGTATAGCCAGAGGAACAGGAGCTACTTTTACTTCATGTTGTGTCCTACCTCCTAGTAGTGCCAGATATACCCCACTGGCCCTGTGTCCCCCAAGCAGACAATGGAGAAATTACTTTTGCAATGTACCTCATAAGTACTGTACTGTATCCCTACCAGTTTACTTGTGAACAATGGAATGCAGAGACAGTCTGGACATACTCTCAAGATATAGCATGGGCTTCTAGGATGTTTCTTATTTTCCATAGCCCAGCTCTTTCAAATGTTAGCCCTCTAAAAAAAAATTAGATATAAGTACAGCAGATATGCGAAGGGCAGTAGCACACATGTTTTTGTGACAAGTCCTTTGTTGCTTTTTTGAGGGCTGACTAATCAAAGGTATGTGTTGGAAAAGGCTTCCCAAAAATACATCCTGTGCAGCCCATAGTGTTTTGCTGAATGCATAAGAAATGTATAAATAATTTGGAATTTTAGGCTAAACTGTAAACTTTAATCTCCCTGCTTATATACACACAGTACTTTAAACAGCCTAATCTCTGTTTGGAGTTGCCATGGCCAACAAGGGAGTCTTTTCAGCTTGCCTGTTTAAAATCATTCAGGGAAACACAAGCTCCTGCCAATTTTTCATTAAAAAAAAAAGAAAAGCTCTTTGAAACACTGGCATCCTGTGCAGAGCAAAATCACAGCTGCTAAAACAAAGCAATTCTCCATAGTTTTGTATGGATCTTATCAGCATTCATAGCCTTAAGTGCTGTAATAAAACCTTTGTGTAGTTTTCTACGATTAGGAAATATTTTTGTACTGCATTTTATTGAAATTTTGGGCATTGGATAAACATGCCAGCAAGTGTGTTCTTTATAATATTTTTTTCACGTTACCCACCATGATTCGCAGGAATTTTGACTACTGCTGCATTAATGCATCTAAAAATTGGTTGGACACATGCCTTAAAATAGTCTGTGCAGTAGACCGACATCACCAATGCATAGTAGTCATCATGCTATCTTAACTTTGACCTGCATTTAAAGCAAACTAGTTAACTTGCCAATGTTCCTGTTTTTTCCAAATCAGGTATCTGTAACTTTGGAAACTTTCCAGGACCTGTCCCTGCCAATCCCAGGTAAAGAAGACCTTGCTAAGCTACACTCTTCAAGCCACCAGAGCTCCCTGGTAAAAGCAGGGTCATGTGGAGAAGCATATGCCCCCCAAGGATGGATTGCCTTTTTTCTGGAATATTTCAAAAGGTAGGAATTATGAACAATATAATTCAGGCATTTTTATGGACAAACACAAATTCAACTGTATTAAGTAAAACCTAATGATTGTAAAAAGAATTTCTCTCTTCTGTTTTTAGTTGGTTTTGGGGACCTACGGTCACCCTGCAAGATTGCCTTGCTGCATTTTTTGCCAGGGATGAGCTTAAAGGTGAGTAATATTTCTGTGTTACATCTATAGTATTAAAAAAGACCATTACCAAGAAGCAGCGTTTACTAGGTTGTTTAGATAATAGTGCATGAACTATTGACAGAACCTTCTTATAATACTCAGGAAAGCAGTTGTTTATATAGTTATATTACAAATAAGGAAGGGACATACCCTGTTCTATTATTGCTTTTGTGCTACTTTTAGGGGATTTCTATGGGCTCAGAATTATTACCTCATTCTCAGTGTACTATGCACAGCTGTTTCAGTTACTGTCTGAGATAGCAGCTATGTATGCAACTCTCCTTTGGTGTTAGGATTGATTAATTGTGGAGGTTTGGGAAAAATTGTGAAAAATACAAATTTTTCGGATTTTTGCCTGAAAATTTTGGATTATTGCACGAAATCCAGAGCAGATCAAAAAATCTTTGTGACTTTTCCCATTGACTTCCAAAAATTCCGAAAAATTTGTTGTTGTTTTTTTTGTTTTTTGTTTTCTAAAATTCGGAATTTAGTAAATAACCACCTAAATGTTATATTTGGCGTAGATATTCAAAGATTTATTCAAGAAAGCCCCAGTATATATAATGTAGATTTTTTTTTTTAAACAAACCACTTTGGATTAAAATGTAATCAAGCAATAATTGTTTAAAAGCATCAGAGATTCCATATCACTAAGATTTGTGTAACATTTTGATATAGGGATTGGCCTTGTTATAAACCATGGAAACATCTCCATGTGACTTAAATCTGTCAGTGCTATTTTGGTTTATGTATGGTAATACAGCCAGCTGAACACTAAAGTACATCTGCATGCAAAATTACGTGTATTTATATTTTTCCAAATAGAAAAGTTAAACATGGTATATTATACTCAAGTATCTTACAGTTTCCCATAGAAGGATGAAATATTGCGATGTTTTCCCCTATTTTCCTTACTATTCTCAGTCATATGTGTTGCAGAGCTTAGTCATTATTATTTAGCTCACAGACAATACTTATCTTATAAAACTTACTTAACTTAAAACTCTGCAATGAGGGGTAATTACCAGCTATGGGGCATTTACTTGTGTGAACACCTGTGAGGGGGGGAGCAGGGAGGGGGGACTATGGAGGGTAGGGTTTTTTTATTAGCAAGGGGGTTTTGTTCTCCTTTAAATCAGAGGTTTTTCTGTTGTATATCCACTAGGTATGAATACATAGTTTTGGGTGTGTATGCATTATCTGTTTGCTTCTACCTATATTCATGGGAATTCTGCCATAGTGTAATTTTTTGAATTGTAGGAAATAATACAGGAGTCTATTTCCTGTATTATTTCCTACATGAGCCCATATATAATGCAGCAAATTCATATGTCCAAAGAATTAATTTCTTTACTGTATTACACAGGTGATAACATGTACAGCTGTGAAAAATGCAAAAAGTAAGTTTCTGCATTAAGGATTTTCAGCATTTTAAGAAGTTCTAGTAGTTGTAAATGTAAGCAATATCGGGTTAGCCCATTGGAAGGCCTTATAAACAAGCCACAAATTGTCAGGGGGGGGGGTGGAACAGCAGCTTTTATGTATCTCCAGCTTTACTTTGTTTATACTTTGTTGTGAAAGCTTTGTATGGGTGAACAATTGAACCTTCTATTGCTTGGCTTCCACAGGTTAAGAAATGGGGTCAAGTTCTGCAAAGTGCAGCGATTTCCAGAGGTATGCTGATTCTATTTTCAAAATCTAATTGTGCTTGGTTATTACACTGTAGCAATCAAGAAATTTTACCTGTTTTTGTGTTTTGTAAAAATGCAAAAAAAAAATTCTCCAACTGCAATTCCAGGTCATTTACTTTTTATTGTTTTTTATTTTAAATAAAGCTTTCATGTTACCTGTTTTTTAAAATTCAGTGTTGATTATTACAGATCTTATGTATCCATCTCAAGCGTTTTCGACATGAACTAATGTTCTCCACCAAAATTGGCACACATGTGTCCTTCCCTCTTGAGGGTTTGGATCTTCAACCATTCCTTGCTAAAGACAACCAAAGTCAAATAGTTACCTATGATCTTTTGTCTGTAATCTGCCACCATGGAACTGCCAGCAGTGAGTATTTTTATAAATGCAGTATTTCATTTATGAAGCAGAAAAATATTTTTTACAGTAGGAAACCTGAAACCTCTGCCAGTTTTTTTTCCCCTGGAGTTGAGCTAAGTGCTTCTTTAGTTCTATCCCCTCATGTTCATATATGATACGTATTTACTAAATGCATTGTTTAGTTCAGAATTATGTAGAATCCCAGCACAATTCACATTTGGTCAAATCCTTATCTGTGAACCAAACCTAAACCTTTAAAGTACAAAGAACATAACTCCTTGGACAGGCAAACCAATATTCTGTTTTGCAGCACTCGAGAGCCTCCTCAAATTTTCAACCATTAAGCTGTGTTTAGAAAATATCACATTTAGAAATGCATTTCTCCTGTACCATGACCAAGATCAGGAGTTAATTGCATTAATTGGCATTGGGAGAGAATATTGTACTCATTAAGCAGTAGTGTGTGTGCAGACAGGGACCATCACACAGTAACAGTTTTTTTTTTAAAAAACAGTATTTGTTAAAAAAAAAAATATATATATTGTATTGTTTTGCTGCACATTGTTCTTCTCATAATTTGGCTTTACATGCCTGTATCTGTTGTTTGTTTTCTACATTCAGTGCCTGGCGCTATAGACAAATACTTATACAGGCCTCTC
This sequence comes from Xenopus laevis, assembly GCF_017654675.1. Lineage (NCBI taxonomy): Eukaryota > Metazoa > Chordata > Amphibia > Anura > Pipidae > Xenopus > Xenopus laevis. The sequence continues at coordinate 75,061,321 of NC_054377.1, forward strand.
ACAAGTAGACATTAATAGATTTATGATGGTTTGGTATTTCTATTTAATACCAGATTTTTGGACCAAAGATTTTTATTACCTTTTTGTTATAATACCACATGATTATTCCATTTTTTACAGTTTGTAAGTTCTGTTGATGATGAGACTGATAAGCAAATTCTCCACCACTTACCTGAGGAAACATAAATACTATAAAGTATTATTGTAAAGTTTTCTTGAGAGTTTTATATAAATCTTTTCTTACCATAACCATACATTGATACAACATCCATTGATGTTTTAGGTGGCCATTACATAGCATACTGCCGCAATAATCTCAATAACCTATGGTATGAATTTGATGACCAGAGTGTCACTGAGGTGTCTGAAGCCACTGTGCAGAATGCAGAAGCATATGTACTCTTCTACAGGTAAGGTGTACTTTATTCATACAAAAAAACAGAGGATTGATGATATGCAATACAAAGCAAAATGTAGATGTTCTGATGCCAACTTTCTTGTGCCTATAATGACATATGTTAAAGGGGACATATGGTTTTAAAAATATTTGCCATTGTATGGTACACCTCAGAACACAGAAAAAGTGCCCCTTAAATTATACTCAAACTGTATCACCCAGCCTCTTTCTAGGCGAGAGTCAAGCCACTCAGCAATTTGCACAGGAGGATGCTAATCAAGACACATCTTGTCAAGTTTTTGAGTAGATGTCAGTTCAAAACTGCACAAGCATCAAGCTTGACCTGACATGCATGATCCCTGGGAAGATGAAGGAAGTATGTAGTTAAATTCATTTGAGAGGTACCTAAAGTGACACTCGGTGCCATTAGCTTTCCATGTACTTAATAATATTAAAGTTATAGGAATTTTTTTTTTACTGTTTCATGAGCAACATTCAGATGTAGAAAGAGTTGGGGACCAATGTAAGCATGAAAAATGTTCCTGGGTGGTTCAAAATAAGTGCTGTGATTGGTCATTGGTAGCTTCTATGTGTACTGGCAGCCTACAGGAGGATCTGTTTGGCAGTACATCTGTTTTTTATGCAACCAAAACTTGCCTCCAAACCAGGAGTTCAGATATTAGCACCTGCTTTGTGGCCATGGGAGCAACATCCAATGGGATTGGTGAGTAATGCTGCTCAGGAGCTACTGGTTGGGGATCACTGTTCTAGAAAATGTTCTGTTTTTTCAGCCTCCATCCCCTTCACATGGTTTGGAGTCAGGACAGCATCTGTTCTACCACCTCCCATACCACTTCCACTGCTATGCCTCCCACCCATCAGGGGACTTTATGGCCTTAAAATATTTATCAGAAGATTGCAGCAGATACTCAGATCTACGACCAGGCTTATAAGTAAATGAGAATTTTTTGTGCACAAATGAAGTCAATTATACGCGCATGTATTCTTTTCAATTTACTTATCGTGGTCGTAGATCAGTGAGTGCCTTCTGCAATCTTCTATGTATGTATATTTATCCTCGGAGGTGGCTATGCGTCATCTCCTAAGCAGCCCTAATTTATACAGCAGAATTATTGCCTCGTAACAAACAGTTCCAGTAATCCTAAGAACATAAATATAGACACAGGCACAAATAAGTGTGATCAGACACACCATAATAAAAATATCATGTACTAAGTAAGTATCATTCTGTATGTTGACTACAATTATTATAATCTGTACGGATCTACTGCGCATGTGCCGAATGTCACGAAATGTCGGAAAACTTAGTGACTTTTGGCACATGCGCAGTAGATCTGTACCTGGAAATGCTCCTACTGCGCATGCGCCAAAAACGCTGATCAAAGCAGGAAGAAGACCGCTTGGGAGAAGATGGCGCCTGTGAGCTCCGTGGACAGGACCTTGCTAGAGGAGTGAGTAACAAGTTAGGGGCATTTGCCCGGCGGGACAGGTAGGCCAGGGGGGAGGGGGGGCAACACAGGGGAGGGTTTTTGCGCCCAGGGAATTTCCTTCTCCTTTAACTAAGTAATCTAGAATACATTTCTTATGCAGGACAACAATCTGCTGCAACCAAATATTCAGATATTTCCAAAGTATTGTATATTATTGTCCGCAAATAAGCTTATGACACCAGTGCTGTGGGGCAGAAGTGCTACTTACTTCTCAAAGCGTTTCTTTCATATGGGTGCTGCCATGACAGTTATGTAACAACATGAGTTGTTTTCTGCAAACAGATATACAGCACTGTGTAAAGACATAGAGGCACCTGAACAGTTCCAAAGCCAGGCAGACTATATGATAATGGTTTGTTTAATTGCCACAGTTAAAATTCTGTCTTTTTGTACTAAGTCTGAAATGTTTGCAGGATGTACTGCCATATGCAGCTATTCTCATGGTTGCATTTTATTTTACTTCACAGGAAAGCTAGTGAGGAAGCTCAGAAAGAAAGGAGACGAGTATCTTGTTTATTAAACATGGAACCAAGCCTCCTACAGTTCTATATTTCACGACAATGGCTCAATAAATTTAAGACATTTGCAGAGCCAGGCCCCATATCAAACAATGATTTTCTTTGCATTCATGGTGGTAAGTATATACTTTCTGGACTTTTCTAACTTTATTGTTAAACTGAGCACAACCAATGTACAGTTTTATAGTAATTTCTACAAGCTTTATGTAAGTATTTTTGAGTGTGGTAAGGTATGAGGCCATTCTGTATATCCACAACAAAATTGTTCAGTGTAAAAATAAAAACTGGGTAAATAGATAGGCTGTGCAAAATAAAATCATGTTTCTAATATAGTTAGTTAGCCAAAAATGTCATGTATAATGGCTGGAGTGACTGAATGTCTAACATAATAGCCAGAACACTACTTTCTGCTTTTCAGCTCTCTTGGTTTCCACTGATTGGTTACCAGGCAGTAACCAATAAGTGACTTGAGGGGGAGCCACATGGGTCATAACTATTTGCTTTTGAATCTGAGCTGAATGCTAAGGATCAATTGCAAACTCACTGACCAGTTATGTCCCTTAAAGGAGAAATCAACCTGTGGGGAAAAAAACCCTCTTATTCAAATCAATACCTGGTTGCTAGGGTGATTTAGTCCCTAGCAATTAGATTGCTGAAACTGCAAACTGGAGAGCTGCTGAATGAAAAGCTAAATAGCTCAAAAACCAACAATAAAAAATGAAAACCAATTGCAAATTGTCTCAGAATATCTTTCTCTACTCTAAAAGTTCATTTAAAGGTGAACAACCCCTTTAAAGGGTTTGTTCACCTTCCAACACTTTATCAGTTCAGTTGGTTTCAGATAGATCACCAGAAATAGACTTTTTCCAATCACTTTGTATTTTCTACGTGTGACAGTTTTTCTAATATTAAAGTGTACAGTGTCCCTTTTCACCTTCCATAGCAGCTCTGAGAGGGGGGTCGCTGACCCTGTAAACTGTTCTAAATTTATACATTTAGTTCATACATTTCTTATCTTTGTCCCTGCTGAGCAGAATTTCTGGGTTTTATCACAGGCAGTTGTTAGAATTGATACAATAGTTGCTAATACTACAGAGATGGACTGAGAAATGTTGCAAAATTGTAACAGTTTAGAGTCTGCACCTGAATTACTGAGCTGCCAGACTCAAACACCAGAGACAGGGACATTCAACTTTACACTTAGAATTTGGAAAAAGGGTAAAAAATTAAAAGCAATTGAAAAAAAAAGTCTTTATTTCTGGAGAACAATCGGAAAACAACTAAACTGAAAGTGTTTGGAAGGTCAACAATTCCTTTAAAGTAATAAACTTAGGAATGTTGACATGTGATTTAATTCTACTGTGAAAGACAAAAACATGTATACCATGTCTTACACTTACCCTTTTCTTTAAAGTATTAGTATAAGTGTTATGGGAGATTCTTATAGTGGCTGAGCCACAGTTCGCATGCCCAAGCAGTATATTCCAGAAATACTAGGTTTTTCTTTAGGATTCAGCTGAATCCTAGTACTTTTCACAGGATTTCAATTTGATGGAGTATTTGGCTAAACCTAATTTGAACCTTTAAAGTGATACAGACACTAAAAAACTACTCTTCAAAATATTAATGTACATTAAAAGTTGCCTATAGATCATATTGATTGTTTTTCGCTGATGGGTCTGCTTTTGTCAGTCATTGTTACTTGAAGTTCTTAAACCTGACTGTTTTGCCAACCTGTCAGAGTTTTAAATGCTAACGCACTACCGCTGCACAAATATGGCAGCCCCTCGATAAAGTAGCATGGGGGCTAGGACACGTATCACAAAAATATCTTTTTCCTCCGCACCAGGAAGCCTGCTCTCAAGGCAAGCAGCCAGGTTGAGGCACATGAACTCACATAATGATTACAATTATGCAACATGAGGCATCGCACACAACATGGGCTATTTTTAAAGGGAAAAAAAACATGATTGTTTTCCCAATTCAGAGTTTGTGCTCTGTTAGCCAACACCTCAGGTGGGGGAAAACATATTCTGCAATAAGGGAACTTTAATGTCTTGCGACTTTAATGCTCCAGAAAACTGGAGATGTTTTTTTTTTATTATGATGTTATATAGATCTGTATAACTTTAAATTCATTTTTGTTTGATGAAGAGACAGATATTCTGAAACAATTTGCAATTGGTTTTCATTTTTTATTATTTGTGGTTTTTGAGTTCTTTAGCTTTTTATTCAGCAGCTCTCCAGTTTGCAACTTCATCAATCTGGTTCCTAGGATTACCCTAGCAACCATGCACTGATTTGAATAAGAGACTGGGATATGAATAGAAGAGGGCCTGAAAAGAAAGATTAGTAATAAAAAGTAGCAATAGCAATACATTTGTAGCCTTACAAAGCATTTGGTTTTTAGATGGGGTCAGTGACCCCATTAGAAAGCTGAAAAGAGTCAATAGCAAATCAGTCAAAAATTATATAAAAAAAAAGTAATGAAGCCCAATTGAAAAGTTGCTGTTCTGTAAAGTTAACTTAAAGGGGTGAACCACTTGTTTATTTTTAAGAGGTGCTCTTATCAGAATTTTAGAAGTTTTATATTTTCTAGACAAAATTAAAGTGATATAGATTTGGGGATTTTGTTTTGGAAAGAACTATTTCCCCAATTTGAGTATGGGCTGTATTAGTAGGGGAGGAACAGTTTTTGGGTGATAGGTGTCCTTTAAACAGATGAATTGTACATATGAATATAGAGAATAGAAACTGTAAACAGGGGCTTAGTGTGATGACATTAACTCTAAATAAGATCCCATCGGGGGCTCCAAAAATGCCATCAGATGTATGGAATCGAGTACTAGCACATTTTTCAGGTTCCATTGAATTTGGATTCGGTTCATTAAAAGTAAAAGCTTCTTTTACTTTACATAACAAAGTAATAATTTTACTATCAATGATATTTTTTTACTGTAGGCGTTCCTCCACGTAAGGCAAGCTTTATAGAAGATCTTGTCGTCATGCTTCCTCAGAACATATGGGATCATTTATATGGCAGGTAATGTCTTTAGTCATAGTACATTCTGTTTCTAAGTTGTATTTGACAGGTAAACTTGTCATGATTATTCAACACGGCTCATTTATAATGCAGTGTGCTTAGTGTAAAAAAGCAGAACATTAGGCAGCTATATGCACACAGATACCATGTTGGAAGACTGTTGCATGCATTTGCACAAGTGTAGCCTGTCCACTTCCAGCCACCAAGTAAATATTTTGTCTTAAAAGGGATCTTACCCCAAAAATTAATCAGGGTGCAGAGTTTCTGAGATTTGTATTTTAACATGCTCATACCAGGCTTTTGTCTCAACTTGGAGTCTGCAACCCTAGGGTTAACAGAATCCAGAGCATAGACAGATGCTCTCACTCAGGACCTGGAAAGGAAACTGTTAAGCCAAGCCTGAAGTATAAAACAGGCAAAATCTCAAAAACTACTTTAAACCAAAATTGAATGTAAATTTGTTAAAGAAGACCACTCTAAGTATGTTTACAATAATTCATATTTTGGGGTTTAAATCCCTTTTAGGTTTTTTTTTGTTTTTTTTGTTAATCTTTAGTGCTGCACTTCATTCACTCTTTTGAGGGGAAAAAAACACTGTTCTGCTTTTTTTAATATAAAGTCTGCGATTGCCATGGTGATGCATTTGGAGCCACAAGCCATACTCATTTGGGGTGACTCTTGCTCCATGCCACTGTACTAATTTCTATCACCCTGTCACAACAGGAGACATGAGAGCCAATCTGTAACAGAGAATTGGTTTGTTGCTGTCCAGCTTAGTTCTGCTTCCATCTTGCATGATGTTGAATGTTGTAGAAAGCACTTTTATTCAGTACATTTGAAGAAAAGAGTGGTAGGCTAGGCTGTAAGTGATTTTTTTTTTACACAGTGCTCACACTATTGCTACTGACGATAGGAACACTTATCCAGAAGCAGTTAAAAGTGAGCTGAACTAGGCTTATTTACAAACACTGGGAACATCATCACTAATGTTGTAGTCATAGAAAGAATTATATATATACAATAGTTTAATTTTTTTTTTTTTTTACCATGTGTTCTGATACATTTTTTTTATGATGTAGATATGGTGGTGGGCCAGCTGTCAATCACCTCTATGTTTGCTACACCTGCCAAACAGAAATGGAGAAAATGGAAAAGAGACGGAAAATGGAGCTTGAAACTTTCATTCGGGTATTTGCTTTCTCTTACTCTTTTATATATCTTTTTAAGCCTTTCCCTGTTGGCAGTTTTGGCAGGTTACGGGCACATTGTAGACCTGAAAAAATACATTCTATACTGTTGGCAGGCCGTCACTTTGCTTGCCGACACGGCACATATGGCATTGTCAGGAACAGGATGAAAGGGGTGATTTAAGTTTAATTTAAATGTTTACACTGGTCTTCTTAAGACAGGTCACAATTAGCCTTCTTTTTTTATTGTTTTTTAATAATTTAACATTTTGATCTGCACATGTCAACTTTCACCTTCACTACAAGGCAGCAGTCTTCTGGCTTTTAAAGGGATTCTGTCACAATTTTTATGGTGTAGTTTTTATTTCTAAATTACACTGTTGACATTGCAAATAATTCACTCTACAATATAACATTTAATTCCTGAACCAGCAAGGTTTTTTTTTTTTTTTTTAAGATTTATAATACTGGTGTGTATGCAGCCATCTCAGGTCATTTTGCCTGGCCATGTGCTTTCAGATAGAGCCAACACTTTAGGATGAAACTGCTTTCTGGAAGGTTGTTATTCCTCCTATTCAGTGTAACTGAATATTACACAGTGGGAGCTGGATTTTTACTTTTGAGTGCTGTTCTTAGATCTACCAGGGAGCTGTTATCTTGTATTAGTGAGCTGCTATCTGGTTACCTTCCCATTGTTCTGTTGTTAGGCTGCTGGGGGTGATCTCACACAAATTGCAGTGCAGCAATAGAGTGACTGACGTCTATCAGAGCACAAGTCACATGACTAGGGCAGCTGGGAAACTGACAAAATGTCTAGCCTCATGCCAGATTTCAAAATTGAATCTAAAAAAATCTTCTCAAAGCTCTTTTGAGAAACAAATTTTAGTGCAGAAGTCTGCTGGATCAGCACTATTAACGGATGCGTTTTGGAAAAAAACATGTTTTCCTATGACAGTATCCCTTTAAGGTCAGTGACACGAATAACCTGATAGCAATTTAAATTTCAATCTTGAAAGTGTATTAGGAAGGGAAGTGCACTCATTAGAGTACATATATCCTACGTGTAAAAATGTATAATTTCTCAGTGTTCTTATTAACACTTTACATAATATTATCTTCCCTTTCGCTGTCCATGCCATAGGCCTAGGCAGAATGGAATAATAATCTTTTACTGTTCAGCTCTGTTGTACATTTTGAAAGCTAAGGGAGCATGCCCAGTTAGGACTAAAGCTCCTGTTGCTATTGATCAACGTAATAACTAAGACAATTAGAAGAAAAATGAAATGTTGCACATTATAGTAGCAAAATAGTTTTTCTAAATCACAATAAGTTCTGTGGCACACTGGAATATTTCAGGTGTGGCACATTTTCAAGTACAGCGAAACCTCAATTTTACATACCGCAGATTCCTGCATTTTGGTTTTTTTTGTTTTTTTTTTGTTGTGCTCCCTCCAATTTCTAATGCTTTTCCTTGTTTTACATGTTTTCCCATATGTTGTTTCAAATAATGGGTGTTTGTCCTATGTTAAAGTTATTATTGAAATTACGAGGTTTAAAATACTAACCAAATGCATATTTTGCCATATGCATTTTGCCATCTGCATGATTTTATCTGTAAATAGTCAGTTCTAATTAGATTGCATCTCATTCAGTCATGCACAAATCACTTATTGCTTTAGCTTGTTGCATGTGACTGTCAGAGAGACCTTTCACGTGTCCCCCATAGTGTAACATAAATTCTGCAATGCTTAAAGAAGAAGGAAAGGCGTATTTACTTGGTGCCAAAAGTTAGGTACCCCCAAGTGATTGTATATACTTACCGGACACCCCGGGCCAGTGCTCCTATCAGTGATTGGCTTCCTTCTCCCTCTTCTTTCTTGGCACGGGAGCGCATGTGCAGTAGAATGAAAAGCCAAACTGACTAACAAAGAAGCTATTTTGTTATTAAAGGGGATGTTTAACTTCCAACACTCTTTTTCAGATCATTTGTTTTGCACCGGAAGTAAAGATTTTCTTTTTCAATGAACTTTGATTTGTTTTTCTAATATTGAAGTTTAACTTCTGTTAAACTTCAATTGTTACAATTGATACAATAGTTGCTAATAGATTCTCCTGGGAAATATATCAATCAATGTAGCATATTGTAATAGTTCAGAATCTGTACCTGGATCACTGAGCTGGCAGACTGAAACACCAGACAGGAACATTAAATTCATAACTTAAATTCTGCAAAAAATAAAACATGGGACACAACTGAAAAAGTCTTTATTTTTTATTTCTGGCTAACAATCCTGAAAAAAAACTGAACTGAAAAAAGTTTTGGAAGGTGAACAACCCCTTTTACCACATTTAGGGGCACATTTACTTAGTTCGAGTGAAGGAATAGAATAAAAAAAAGTTCGCATTTCGAATGATTTTTTTGGCTACTTCGACCATCGAATTGGCTACTTCGACCTTCGGATCGAACGATTCGAACTAAAAAACGTTCGACTATTTGACCATTCGATAGTCGAAGTACTGTCTCTTTAAAAAAAACTTCAACCCCCTACTTCGGCAAGTAAAACCTACAGAGGTGCAAAGTCCCCATAGGCTTTGTAACAATTTTCTGGTCGAAGAAAATTTGTTCGATTGATGGATTAAAATCCTTCGAATCGTTCAATTTTTCGTTCGATCGAACTAATTGCGGTAAATCCTTCGACTTCGTTATTCAAAGTCGAAGGATTTAACTTCTGCAGTGGAATATCAAAGGTTAATTAACCCTCGATATTCGACCCTATGTAAATCTGCCCCTTAATATTGTATTTAAAAGTAAACTTAATCCTGACCTTTTATTCTTTGAGCACTTGAAGAATAATGTGCTTTAACACAATTTTTCTCTGGTTCCCTTGAAAAATGCAAAATGGGGGTTTTACTGTATCTTAAAAGTATGCCAAGTGACCTGAAATTGTAATCTATAAATTTATATGACAATTGCTTGACCGATTGGCACTGCCTCTTAAGATGAATAGCCCTGTATTCTTCAAAATCTTTCAGAAGTTGTCTTCATATTAGTGGCATGTTTTATATTCATCTGTAACCCCTTGTTGCCTTTCACTGTTGTAGCTAAACAAGGCCTTTCAGGAAGAGGAATCACCAGCTGTTATTTATTGCATCAGCATGCAGTGGTTCAGAGAGTGGGAAGGATTTGTCAAGAGCAAAGATAGCGGTAAGTAAAGTGTAGCCGGAAGAGATGATGAAAGGAGAACAGATAAGACCCTTATTATCTTACTACTTGAAACACATTTGCTTTGATACACAAAGGAGGATAGAAAGCTGAACACGCAAAAATGTTGTTCTACTTCCTACAAATGTTACAGAGAAGCATGGGATAACTCACTTGCATAGAGCTTACAGATCCTAAGATGCATATACATCCTGTACCATGACCTTACAGATAATTCGAGAAGTATTTACTTGTTGATATAATTTAAACTAGTAGAATAATGCACTAGCCACAGCTTCAATAACATAAAATAATCAATTGAAGTTGTGAGTAATCATTGCACACGTTCAAACATCATCTTTGCATATACAAGTAGCCTATCTTTAAGGGGGTGATTCAACTTTAAGATAACTTTTGGTATGTTATAGAAAAGCTAATTCTAAGCAACTTTTCAATTGGTCTTCATTTCCCCCCCCCCCCCCCCTAGTTTTTGAATTATTTGCCTTCTTCTGACTTTTTCCAGCTTTCAAATAGCGGTCACTGACCCATCTAAAACTCTGTAAGACTACACATTTATTGTTATTGCTACTTTTTATTACTCATCTTTCTATTTAGGCCCTCTCCTATTCATATTCCAGTCTCTTATTCAAATCAATGTGTGGTTACTAGGGTAATGTGGACCCTAGCGACCAGATTGCTGACATTACAAACTGGAGAGCTGCTGACTAAATAGCAAAAAATTCCTTAAATACCAAAATAAATAATAAAAATGAAAACATCATATTAAAAGTTAATTCAAAGGTGAACAACCCCATAAAAATGCATTGTCACAAGTGAGTCCCTATAAATGTTTATTATATAAAATAAAGTGGTAGAAGTTAGTGTTGTAAATGTGACTGAAAGTTTATTGGTTTGTTTATTTTTCGTTTGCATGACCTCTTTGTAGATCCCCCTGGCCCTATCGACAACACAAAAATAGGTGCTGCCAAATGTGGACATATAACTCTCAGGCAAGGTAAGATGAGCTTGTTATTGACAATAGACAAGCCTTGCACTTGGAGTAGGAATTTATTTTATATTATGAGATGTGATTAACAGATCAGCCCAAACTATTGTGAAAATGACCCCCCCCCCCCCTCAAAACTGTATAACTGTCAATCAGAATCAGACTCCCAACTACTTCATAAAGAGAGAATGAAAAGAGTTGCTGAGAAGGGGAGTGTGAAAATAAACTTGATTATTTCAGACATTTAATTTATCATATTTAGAAAATGGCCGTGTGATGAAGTTAAATGATTTTTTAAGAGAATCACAGAGACACAATATTTGTTGCAGTTGGGGGAGCGTACCCCTTTTATTGGGACCACCTGTGCATCAACGTTTTCGGAGGAATTAACCCTCCCTTTGTCAGGATGTGTGATGAAGGTTACATTAAATTTACATTTTCACAATAGTTCACATTTAAGTGTGTGGTTCTCTATTTTCTTTGTATGCAATTTCTTATTAGTCATGCCAGAGCTCTGCAGTACTACTGTATATACTCGAGTATAAGCCGAGGTACCTAATTTTACCTCCAAAAAAAAAAAAACTGGGAAAGCTTATTGACTCGAGTATAAGCCTAGGGTGAGAAATGCAGCAGCTTCTGGTAAGTTTCAATCAAAAAATGTAGGGTTTCTGCTCCCATTGGAGGTGCCGGCGTCTCGTTTTTGGATGCCGGTGAATATTCTTGGGCGCCGGCGACCGTTTTTGCGCTTGACCCAAGTATAAGCCGAGGGCTGAAAAAACTCGGCTTATACTCGAGTATATACGGTACTTGCAATGCTCACTGACAAATGCAAAGACATCTGCACTGGCAACAAAATGTAGCATGACCCCTTAGTAGCAGTTGTCATATTGTGTTGTTACCATTTTTGTTGTGGACAAATACATGTAGTTGGTTAGACGGCTCTTCTAATGTGTTTTTTTTTTTTTTTTTTTTTTTTTTACATCAAAATTTGTATAATACTTTTTATATACAAATTTTTTTTATGGAATAAGGAAAGGATCTACAATGCTGCTTCTTAGTGATGTGCGGGTTAGAAATTCTTTAACCTGCACTTACTCTAACCCACACTCATCCCGCTCTGATATTTGCCAGCAATATTTATGCCTGAGCCCCCCTCCAATGATATCGGGTAGGTAGGGTATTTGCAGAAACGTCACAGGAGGAAGGAGGGATGTGTAGAGACATCATTCAGGACTGGGGCAGACTGGCGGCATCACAAGAAGGGGCTGCCCAGAACAATTGGACCCGCCAACCTTCCTCAACTTGCATGTAGTGCACTGTTTCACTGCCCTGCACGGCTAAGTGGAGGAGGAAGGGGGGGTCTATGTAAGGTAGGGGGGATAGGGGTTTTTTTTTCTCTGCCCTTGTCTTGCTATACATTCCTGGTCGTCTTCTCTACTCTTCTCAGAGCCACCTTCTCTTCACGTCATCCACATCCACTGCCACCTGTTATCTCAAACCCTTCTATCTTGCTGCTCCTTACCTCTGGAATTCCATCCCTGAATTCCACCATAAGGAATCCTCTCTCAATCTTGTCAAGAAAAAAACCTTTTGGAGCACTAGAACATTAGCCTAGTATATATTTATCATATGATTTGCCTTCCCTGTGCCGCTCCTTAACAGTGCTTTACAAATAAAGTTATACATACATACATTAAAATGGAGTCCAAGGGAGACTCCTTCTCGTAATTTGAATCTTTCTGGATAACTGGCTTCTGGATAATGGATCCCATACCTGTACCTAAAATGAATTGCATATATTTGGGGTAAATATCAAATTGTACATTTTTAATTCGGGAAATCAAAATAACTCTGCTTTATACAAATATAGACAATGTTTTGAGTTTGTGGTTCAGGTTAGGAAAGGGATCTAGGCAACTCTTCTTGAATGTTTAAATAGTGTTTCAGCATGATATCATGCATTAACAATGAGCCATCTAAACAGAGTTCAACAGCTTTATATAAATAAGTACACTATGGATACCATGAGCATTAAAATGATTGACTGCTATAATGGGGCACTTGTTTGTGTAGAGCTTGCTCACTTTTAAGTTGTCACTGTTTTCCTAATGTATCCGGATTAATTTCAGAGTTTAAATAGACTTATTTTTTTGCTTTAGGAGCAGATTCTGGGCAGATATCAGAAGAAACTTGGCATTTCCTGCAGTCCATCTATGGTGGGGGGCCTGAGATCACTTTGAGACAAAATGTTACGTTTGCAGAATCAGAAGGGGGACACTCAGAAGAGAAGATTGATGTGGAGACTCGCAATGTATAGATGTTAAATCCTATGGTTGGGTTTGTGTAACCATTTGGGCTCCAGATACATTTCCATCCAGCCATTGCTGTGCAATGCATTGCTGCCATCTGGTACTCGAATGGTTATTTTGTTTCTTCATTGCAAAGCATTCCTTGAGATACATAATTTTGCTGTGATTTTAAATGTCTGTCTTTTTTTCCAATTTTAAACTAGCAGGGAATAAGCTGAGAGTTTTATTTCAGATCACCTGTATAAACCTATGGATTTATTTACTTTTTAATCACGCTGTAAACCTTTAATGTAAATAATATGTGGTAGTTAACCTGTGAATGGCTGTTGGGTGCCACGTAAAGTGGTCGACTCTGCACTTAATAGATTTTGTCGTTTGTAAGATCCGCCCAGACTACTGGATACGAAACCGAAATCTTAACTTATTATGTGATTGTATGTAGAAAACTGATTTTATCATGTTTAGCATCCCTGATCTGTAACCCGCTGCACTTATCTTTTATTCTTCCCGCTGCAGGGATGAAGATCCTTATTTTATTTTTATGGCAAACTTATCAAGAGTTTTTCTTTAAAAGCTACAGTGACAACCATGTTGTGCAAGTCACGGAAAAATTAGTGTAAAATACTTTTTAAAAAGTTGGTGTGGGATCACAGCAGGCACTTACGGATTTTGCTTTTAAATAATATTTTTGTATAAATTAAACAATTGGAAGCCTTTTACAATTCAGCTGTTGCAGAACTAAAACTCCTATCTGAGCTGTTAGGTAAATGTTAGGTATTCTGCAACATCATGAATGCTAAAGGGTGCAAATAATTCCTGCTAATTTACTTTTAAATTGACTCAGGTACAGTCTGGTTTTTGTTGTGGAATTCCTAAGGCCTGTTGCATCTTTTATTAAAAGTATAAAATGATTAATGTGCTGTCTGTATAAATGCATTAAATTAGTTTCATGTACAGCTTGCCCCAAAAACAGGGATAAAGCGGGTTGTATATGTCCAGAATAGGCCAGGCACATTTCGAATAAGCTGAACGAATTTGAGAATGTAAGTCAAAATGAAGGTCAGTTCCAACCATTCTGCAATTCTACCAGATTGCACTTGCACTCATTAAACATAAGTGTACTTTTTTGATGCACCTTGTTAGCAGGTGGATGACTCATGAGCAGATGCAGACCTGACATTGGTTCTGATGGTCTGAATAAATGAAACCTTAGCATTCGGCCATCCCTGCATATGGTTAGTTGTACATTATCTGTCTGTTCAGCTTGTGGGTTAATCAGTAGGATACCGTGAAAGGTTGGCAAATGTTTTTAGGAAACCGCAGTACAAAAGCACAGAGGCCTATATCACACATCTCTGATCCGCACTGTGTACATCAAGCACTGACATAGTATATGTACATATTTGAGTCTGAGCACTGACAAGCAGATGCTGTACAATACTTACTAAATCGCCAGCCCCAGTTGGGTGTGACATCAAGCAGTAGGAAAAACAATGGTTCTTAATGTTAATTCTAGCAAACGTTGTTGTTGTTGTTGTAAATGTATATAAAATGATTTGCCCTTTAAAGGATAAGTAAACCTTAAAAATAAGTGAATGTAAAATAGATGAGGGTGCTATTCTTAGCACTGTTGCAGTGTACATTCATTATTTATCTTTAATTCCAAGATATTAAAGGATACATGAACTGTTAACATGAATTCATTTTGCCACAACAGCACCACTTGCTGATCATTTCCTGACCAGTCTGACCACCAAGTAGTCAAGGAAAGTTGTCAGGAGAAAGAAAGAGGCTGCTCTGATGTTCATTTGCTTAGGAAAGATTTGAGAAAAGGTTATCTTTTTTCCTAAGCAGAGGAACAGCAGAGCAGCCTCTTTCTTTCCTTGACTACTACTTGGTGGTGAGACTGGTGGAAATGACCAGCAGATGGCGCTGTTGTAACAAAATTCATTCATGTTAACCGTACATGTATCCTTTAATATCTTGGAAGTAAAAAAAAAAAAAAATTACATTGCAAAAGTCCACTCATCTATTTTACATTCACTTGTTTTTAAGGGTTACTTATCCTTTAAATCGATAAAGAGTTGGTGCAAGAAGGAGACACTTCTCTTGCAAAAATGTATCATATTTTACATCTTTTAATTATAAGAGTTGTTCAGCTGGGGGTTCCATGTCACCCTGTGATCAGCTTTAGGTACATCACTCTCATTCTTTAGGCCTTATTTATCTTTCGCCCAACTAACTCCTTACACTGACAAAACAGGAGTAAGAGCCCAACAATTAAAGGCTACATCAAAGTAGTACTGGAGTATGGCAGTTTGGAGGTACAAAGGTGGAATTTAGGGAGCCTACTATTTTTTTTTTCTGCTGGTTTCCATACTGTTCTTACATTTCATTGAACAATTTAGCCGGTCACATCAGCTTCGGCTACAAATCTGTCATTGTGGTGCATGAGCCATGTCTAAAGGTATCATGTTATTTAGTCTTGCTTTATGTACATCACTCTCATTCTTTAGGCCTTAGTATTTAGCTTGTGGTGAGTGGTGGCTGCATTCATGATGTAAAATTTAAAACTTTAGGTAACTCGTGATCCCAAGTGGATTAAAGGGGTGGTTCACCTTTGAGGTAACTTTTAGTATGCTATAGAATTCCAATTCCTAGCTACTGTGCAATCAGTCTTCATTATTTATATGTTATACTTTTTGAGTTATTTGCCATTTTCTTCTGGTCCTTTCCATTTAAAAACAAATGCTCTGTAAGACTACAAATTTATTGTTATTGCTTCTTTTTATTATTCACCTTTCTGTTCATGCCCTCTCTTATTCATATTCCCATCTCTTATTCAAATCAATACATGGTTGCTAGGGTGATTTGCTGAAATTGCAAACTGGAGAGCAACTGAATAAAAAGCTAAATAACTCAAAAAACCACAAATAATTAAAAATGAAAACCAATTGCAAATTGTCTCAGAATATAACTGAATATCTATATCATACTAAAAGTTTGTTTAAAGGTGAACAACCCCTTTAATGATGTTTGCCTATTCTCATAAGCGTTTTTATTTATTCCTTTCTCAATGCGCACTGATTTGTTTACAGTAAGCAAATGCTTATTTTGTAAATCATAGTGGCTCAATTTAAAGTCTTTCCCTCACACCATCAGAAACTCAAATTCTCACAAATACATTCTTTTTACTGTAATATATTACACATGTTTAACACTTCTCCAATAGGGGCACATATTTTATACAAATGTAGGTACCATACTTGCCTGCCTGGAGCATATGTATAATACCACTTCCCTTAATGTAAAATGAAATGTATAGGTGTGGCAGACCATTCGGGTAAATCATTCTAAAAAGTGAGACTGGCGCATCTGTAAAAACAAATGCATAAAAATGCAATAATAAAATAAACACTTGCTCGATTCAAGAAATATATCCCATGCTTTGGTTTGGTTCAGATGCAGCCCTGTGATATTTGTTAGGAATTCGTGAGAATGGCTATTTGTTGCTTCTAGATTTACTGTATGTATATAGCAAGCACAAATTAAAGTCAGGATTTTTAAGCATCACATTGCATCTTTGTAAAGGTTAATGGTCAGCTGTTGTGCAGTAATAGTGCTCTGCATTCCTTTTAGACTTTTGGGTCCCAGGTGTTGTCATGAGTTCTATTTTAACAACAGCTGGGAGACCACAAGGTGCACACTACTGATTTAAATGTATGCACATCTGATAAATGGAGGAATGTGGGTGTGAATATGTTTATTTTGGCATTACCGCTTCAAATTATCTACTTTTTAACTGAATAACTGTTTTGCATTATTACATTTTTGTATCCTTGTCTTAACTCAAGAAAGCCTAAATTGTGCTAAATTAATGATTTTCATGAAACCATAATCCAAATCTTAGAATATTATACTTGGCATTGCTGTAATTTCTTTAAGCATGTGCAGCATTGAACATCCTAACCGCATTCATATCCTTTTGCCAAGATCAGTGCAGATGCTTTCCAAAAGGCTTCTCTGGTCTTTCTTTTTATGCTGGACAGCATGATTACAGATTAGTAGTAGGATGCAATATATTTTTCTGCTAGTTGCATACGTGCATCCTCTACACGTTTTAATGACTTGTATAATGAGAATTTTCATGCATGGTAATTGCAGTGCATATACCTAACACAGTGCATTTTGAGCATTTTGACTTTGGTTTGTGAATATTACAAAGACTGCATTATGTATGCTTTTCAGTTTGGAAAAATATATTATTATTATTACCTTTTATTTATAAGACTTTAAGCAGTAACAACACTTTGAGTCCTCTTAAGTGTTTCTGATGAATATATGTTGTCATTTTATTTAAAAACATTGGGAGTCATTTATCAGCACTGGTTGCCATGGGTTACTGCCCATAGGCAAATTTGTCCTATCAGATTGTTGCATCCATTGTTCTACTTGCAGCTGGCTTTAAAAAGCTAATCGCTGATTGGTTGCTAGGGGTAGCTGCCCATGTGCAAATTTGCCCAGTGTTGATAAATGAGCCCCATTATTTTCATTGTAGGAGCCCCAACAAGTGCGGGAGGAGGAGGATGTATTTAGTAGTTAAATACTACTATAGTAATATGTATAGTTATTTTCTTGATTTATAATAAATCCCTCCTTTAACTATTTTACACACATTAGCATTGATGGAAACACAAGTCTATTTTCTTTATGGCTACTGTGAAGAGAAAATCCAAAATGCTGGAAGTCACCACTGTAATGACTTTATTAGTTACCAGCCCTCTCAGCCTGTACTAGTGTTTAGGGATGGGCGAATTTTTTTCGCCTTGTTTCACCGCGGAAATGATGGCCATATACTTGTATGGCGTCGTGTGTAAAAAAAAAAAAAAAAGTGCGTCAAAAAAAAAATTGTTGTGCGTCATCCCGACTAGTGTTCTAAAACTACACTGCAAAACATTTTGGGCAATGATCCAAGTCTAAGGACAGCTCATTTGATGTCTTTTGTTTTGACCACTTCTTCTGCCTGAATTGATTTAAAAAAGGGTATATGAGTAAAAATAAAACAACAATGTTTTTCCTTAACAGAATTGCTCAAATAAATGATTATGCACTGCTCTTTTAAGTGCACATCTCTAGCCAAATGTCTGGACACCCTATTTAAAGACCACATTAAGCTTACAGAGAATAGCAACACATAAAA
This sequence comes from Xenopus laevis, assembly GCF_017654675.1. NCBI lineage: Eukaryota > Metazoa > Chordata > Amphibia > Anura > Pipidae > Xenopus > Xenopus laevis. The sequence goes on from NC_054377.1 coordinate 75,079,694, forward strand.
ATGGTGCCTCAGTTTGTCACCTTTCATATGATGGCATACATCTGTGTTAATAGATCTAGGAGTGACTACACTGTAGGCCTCACATCTGATAACTCACTAAATTTATTTGCAGGAATTTGAATGTAGCCCTTTACTTCTGAAGCTGGCTCTGTGTGTGTACTGTTAAAGGGGTAGTTCACAAAAAATTTGTATGATGACTGTGATAACCTGAGGCAATTTGAAGTTGGTCTTCATTTTGAGTTGTTTTTAAATTATTTAGCTTTTTTCAGCAGCTCTCCATTTTGGAATTTTAGCAGCTGCCTAGTTGCTAGGAACCAATTTACCCTAGCAACCAGGCAGTGGTTTGAATGAGTTGAACAGGAGAGGGCCTGGAAAAAAAGATAAGTAATGAAAAGTGACGCATTGTAGCCTTACTGATCAATCGTTTTTGTTGTGGTTTCTGTGGTCTCCCATTTGAAGAGACAAAGAGGCAGAAGGGAAGTCAAATAATACTAATAAAAAAATAAAATAAAGATCAGTAACCTGAAAGTGAAAACGGCTGCATTCTCTTGCAATTTGACTGCTGTGTGTTAGCCACCGCTGTTTGTGGCACCATATGGACCCACTGACTGGATTGTTTAACAGTTGCTCTGTGTTTGGGCAGTATAACATGCCTTGCATTAAGTAGCCAATAAGCCATACACTGTATGTTACTCCAATGGGGACATGCTTAGCTATGTAAGACAACCATTTGTACTTCAAAAAGAGCCAGCACATTTAACCTGTTCTTGCACATGGAGAAATTCCAAAGGATGTATAGTATGGGTTCTAATAGGGAGGTGCAGCAGAGAAATCTGAGGAAATCATTTTCTTTGATAACTGCATAAGTGTCTGGCAGCACCTTCTAAATCATTTTTGTTTCCCCTTTGATACTCACATTTTTGGGTCCAGTACTAGAAACAATGAAGTCTTTGATTTTTAGCGCGTTTGTTTCAGGTTTGCTGCTTGCACACTTGTGAAGTTCTATACTTTCTCCTTTAGTCTGTGAATATATTAATAGTACAACAATGCAAGTATGTGAATGGATAGATATGATTGTCAGCATGTGAAAGTTTATTTAAATGCTCATAGTAAATACTTAATAAATCAGACATGTGAAACTGATGGCATTTTGGATTTTATTGAATGAGTCTGTGGCACAATCACCTAAATGAAATATTTTTATCTTCTTGCGCAACCTGTATGGTATTTGCTCCGGAATAGGCTTTTTTTTTTTAGAAAATTCAAGCACCATAAAACTACTACATAATTTGGTAGTTGTGTTTTTAGATGGTATGTTGGTCCCTATTTTATGACAATGCTAGAAAGCATAAATAAGAGCAAGGCCATTTTAATAACATATTAATCAAAAACATCTGCAGTCCTGTGTACCATATGCAGCTTAGTGTTAAGGGCGGAGCTTCATTCTGGGGGGCTGTTTAGAGTTATTATAGAGAGAGAAAAACCTATTATTAATATGGTATCCTATATTTACATGAGACCAGGTATTTAAACTATGTTTAATAAATTACGATTATATACATTGTTTGCATATTCAAAGGGCAGTCCAGCCAATGGCGTAACCATCCGCACACCCAGGGGTACAGGGAGGCCAAGAACCCGCATTTCCCTGGCTAATTCCCTCCTGTGTGCAACCATGCTGTCAGATCCATTTGCTTGTTGCATGGGAGGGAGAAGGAACCCAGGAAAGTGAATTTAAACCAGCCATGAAACCACCCCACGGGCACAAGAAAGTGCTAAATTAATATTTTGGTTTAATCTGCTCTGCTCTGTGGTAATTTGGTACATCCAAGGCCCAAGACTGATGTAACAAAACTAAATTATAACAGGTTCTTAATGTTTGTTGAGGGGTGTTTGTTTTGACCCAGCCAAGAATAGTTTTGTGTGCTTTGAACAATCAATAAACTAAGCTTTCAGCAAATTTTAAAGAATACTAAAACAGTGGGCAATTTAAACCACATTCATTCAGTGCCTGAGCATTTCTATTTGTAGCCTTATAAGCAATTTTTTATGAAATCATAGTAACATATGCCAAAAGCAAAATACGACAACAACTTCATGTTAAGGGAATGCTGACATTATTTGTCTTATTTATTGACTTATTTCACTGTACGTATCTACATAGCACATTCCTGCAGCTTCTACTGAACACAAATTGTTCTAAAATGGATTCTGTCATGATTTTTATGATGTATTTTATATTTCTTAATACCACTGTTTATACTGCAAATAATTCGCTATACAATATAAAATTTCAATCCTGAACCAGCAAGTGTATATTTGTTTTTAGTTGTAATATCGTTGTGTAGGCAGCCATCTCAGGTCATTTTGCCTGGTCATGTGCTTTTAAAAAGAGCCAGCACTTTAGGATGGAACTGCTTTCTGGCAGGCTGCTGTTGTTTCTCCTACTCAATGTAACTGAATGTGTCAAAGTGGGACCTGGATTTTACTATTGAGTGCTGTTTTTAGATCTACCAGGCAGCTGTTATCTTGTGTTAAGATGGCCATAGATGTTGAGATTTTTAAAAGATCAGATCCTGATCGTGAGACCACGATCTTCTCAGAACGATCGTACGAATTTACCATCAACTAAAAAGACCAATTTGCCAGGAAAACAAAGGGGAGCTGCCTGCTTGTCCCTGCAAACATAGATAGATTGCACTGGGGCCGACAAAGATTTTTTTGACCTGGCCGATCAATTTCCTGACAGATGGCGGCCGAAAAATCGTAAGATGTACGATCGTTCGAATCCCACTAACTGCACTATAATTTCAAAGGATTGGTCGGGCTTCCCTAAAATCGGTCGTTCGGCAAGAAGAATCGTTGCGTCTATGGGGAGCTTTAGGGAGTTGCTATCTGGTTAGCTTCCCATTGTTCTTTAATTTGGCTGCTGGGAGGGGGGTGATATCACTCTAACTTGCAGTAAAGAGTGACTGAAGTTTATCGGAGCACAAGTGACATGACTGGGGGCAGCTGGGAAATTGTAGACATTAATTCTATTTTATTTTTAAAAAAATTATATTCCTTTCTCAAAAATGAAATTCCCTTTATGTGTGGTCCAGCCCCTACAGGCAGGTGATAACATTATGTATTTAGAACCGATCACGCTCATTTGGCGTCCCTCTATCCTTCCTCGCTTGTGAGTAGTAAAAAGCAAGTAATGTTATCCAGCGGCGCCAAGCTGCTCCTGTGTTCTTATCAGCTGTTCATACCCGTTGTTTTACGCGCTGCCTTGTAGCCTTAGTCTCCTAAGCACCTGCAGGTGGCGCCGCTGTGCCCAAATGGAGAGCGGCCTGTGGGAAGCGGAAGCGGCGGTGTAGAAAGCAGCAGCGCTTCCTGCAGTGAGTGCGTGTGCACGGCGGCCTGACTCCCCTGGGGAGGGGGTAAGACAAGGACTGGCTCAGCGTGGAGATGCGCCATGAGAGCAGGGAGTTTCCGGTGGTGATTAGGTTACACAAAGGTGAGCGACGTCCGTGAGACCCGCCCCCTCTCGGTAACCGTGCCAAGGGAGCTATCTGGGCTTGCGGCTCCCTGTGGCGGCGAGGGAGAGAGGGAGCGTGGTGGTGGGTGGGAATCATTTCCATCATGTGAATAAAGTGGAGCATTTATAGAACAAGCGAACGGCTGCGGCTCCAATGCAGCCTCGTTATAGACACACACGCCAGTGTTTAGGAAGCTGCAGTTGTGCACTAGAGGGAGGGATTGGCGATGCCTTGTGCTACCGTAGCGTGTGATCAAACAGCGCCCCCGCCCTTCCGTGTGTGGTAATGCACTCTGCTTGGGACTGGCCGCTGGCAACTCTAGCAAACTCTATAGTGGCTGCTCAAGGCTAAGGGCCACAGTTAGAACATTACTGTATACTATGCTAAAGGTTTATATTAAATAGGGATTCACCAAATCCAATATTTTGGATTCGGCCGAACCCTTCACGAAAGATTCAGCTGAATACCGCACCGAATCCTCATTTGCATTTGCAAAGGAAAGGAAACATTTTTCACTATCTTGTTTTGTGACAAAAAGTCATGCGATTTCCCTCCCTTCACTTAATTTGCATATGCGGGCAGAAGGATTCGGCCGAATCCTTCCAGAACCAAAGGGGTTATTCAGCTTTAAATTATCTTTTAGTATGATGTAGACAATTTGCAGTTGTTTTTAGTTGGTGGTTTTTGAGCTTTTTATTCAGCAACTCTCCAGTTTGAAATTTCAGCAATTTCATCTCGTTGCTAGGGGCCAAATCAACATAGCAACCATGCATTGATTTAAATGAGAATTTGGAATATGAATAGGAGAGGGCCTGCATCGAAAGATGAGCAATACAAAGTAGCAATAACAGTACATTTTTAGTCTTATAGTGCATTTGGTTAGATGGGGTCAGTGATCCCCATCTGAAAACTGGAAAGAGTCAGAAAAAAAAGAAAAAATGAAGACTAATTAAAAAGTTGCTTAGAATTAGCCATTGTATAACATACTAAAAGGTATGGTAAAGGTGAACCCCCCCCCTTAAGTTAATTAACAAAACAAATTTACTCTGGTGTGATAACCCTTGGTTTACAACAGAAAATGTGCTTTCATTAGTCTGAACTATACATTACTTTGTTATAACCATTTACTACTATGGGCAGAGGAGATAATATGCAGGGTGCATAACAACAGAAAAGCAATTCCACAATGAAAAGTCATGCCATTCATTGCTCTCTACACGGCTGCAGAATGCGACCCTTTCTTATGCAAAATCTTAACTTTTGGGGTGTGTGTGTTATATGCAGTGGGTGGACAGGCAGATATAATGTATAAATGTAAATACCGGCTCTTTAAAGTGATGCGACATTCCTAAAATTAATAGGAACCAGCAGTATTACTAGGTAAAAATGGTCTTTACCTTCCTTGCTTTAAAAAGCAGTACAGGTATGGGATCAGTTATCCAGAAAGTTCCGAATTATGTAAAGGCTGTCTTCCATAGACTCCATTTTATCTAAATTTTGAAAACTGATTTCCTTTTTCTCTGTAATAATAAAACAGTTCCTTGTACTTGATCCCAACTAAAACATAATCCTAATTGGAAGCAGGAAAAAGTCTATTGGGTTTATTTAATGTTTACTTTATTTTCTAGTAGACTTAAGGTATGAAGATCCAAATTATGGAAAGATCCAGAAAACCCTAGGTTCCAAGCATTCTTGATAACAGGTCCCATACCTGTACCATCCTTCAGTAGATTGGTCTGTTGTTTATATATGTACTCCAGGCTATGAAAGGATCACTCTACTTTCCCAGCCTGTTGGAAGGAAGGTTTACCCTCTCTGCAGGTCACTTGTTTGGGTAGTACTGGGCAGCAGATGGCTTGGGGCACTCTTTTAGCAAAAGAGGGATGTTGCTGTGCTTGCTTACTAATGCTCACAAGTTCCTACTGATTTTGATTGAATTTTATTGTCTCAAATTTGTCACATGTGATGTGTTTTGGACTCATTTTGCATTTAAATACACTTTATGTACGAGTATCATATGAACAGCCAAGTAGGGATGGGCGAATTTGACCCATTTTGCTTCGCCAAAAATGTGCAAAAATGCATTAAAGTCTATGGGCGACATTTTTTTTTTTTTTTGCACAGCAATTGTTTTTCTCCCATTGGAGTCTACGGCGTCATTTCGACACACAGTTATACCCCAATGCATGTCTTATTGCCTGCTTCTAAATGAGTCTCCCATGAAAAAGGCGGTAAGGTGTTTGTGAGCAAAAACTCTTACTTATATACACATTGTGTGTTTATATCAAACAGTGGCGGGCCTAGGGTATCTCTTGTATGCATTGATTTGTACTTGAGTGCAATCAAATATGTGAATTTCTGTTGATCTGCACAAGGGATGGCCCGAATATGCCTACTTTTGTGTTTTCGAGTCGACCTTCGCTCCGTATGCCTGCACGCAAGCAGAAGTTATGCTTTTCAGTTCATAGAACAGACTTGGGGAAGGGAGCGGATCTGCGTCTCTCAGCCTGCAAAAAAATGCAGGCTAAAGGTGGCCATAGACGTAGAGATCTGCTCGTTTGGTGATGTCCCCAAATGAGCGGATCTCTCCCCGATATACCCACATTGAAGTGGGCAACATCGGGCTGATCCGATCGTTGGCCCTAGAGCCTAGAGATCGGATCAGAACGGAGGCCAAATGGGCAGTCGGGTCGCGGGGCCGCATCTTTTCATTGATCGGACGGGATTTTCTAACATGCCCGACTTTCGGTCAGATATTGATCAGGAAATTCCGTCGGGGGGGCTCTACACACAGGCCGACAAGCTGCCGACTTGGTCTGTCAGCAGCTTTTATCGGCCCGTGTATGGGGGCCTTTACAGTAGCAGAGCCAATGCTTCTTGTGCCCTTAACCTTAAAGGGGAAGGAAACCTCGTCGGCGCTAACCCCCCTCCCCCCTCCCGTGTATTGCCCCCCCTCCCTCCTGGCCTACCCCTCCCGCTGGGCAAATGCCCCTAACTTGTTACTTACCCTTCTGCGCAGGTCCAGTCCAGGGAGTTCACAGCCGACATCTTCTTCCACGTGATCTTCTTCCTCCTTTGACCGGCGTTTTGGCGCATGCGCAGTAGGATCATTTCGCCGGTACGGATCTACTGCGCATGTGCCAAAAGTCACGCGCATGCGCAGTAGATCGTACCGGCGAAATGATCCTACTGCGCATGCGCCCGTCAAAGGAGGAAGAAGATCTTTTTTTAATTTTATTGCCCAGGAATTCCTAATGAAGACTGAGAGTGGGTCACAGCTTTGGTGGTTCAGTGGGCGGCTTTAAATTCTTCTGTCACTCGGTGATCGCTTCATTCTCCTGGTTCAGCATTGTGCTGGGCGACCTGAGAGAGACACACGGGGCACCAGTTGGAGCTAGGAGAAGGAAGCAATCAGTGAAGACAAAAATAATTTACCACTGAAATGCAGGTTCTGCGCCAAACAAACCTAAACCATATATTATTGGAGGGAGGGAAAAACTGTCACAACTGCAGTAAATTGCAGTTGATATGTTAAAACTATCTTGGTACTATACTATTGGCCAAATTGAATTAGGTGTTTAGTTCATAATTCAAGTTAATGAACAGTAAGTGTCAGGACAAAAAAGTGGGGAATAGGAGAAGAAAGGGAGGCACATCAAGAAAAACTACAATGAGTAAATGGCACATGGAGAAGAATGGTATTTGGGCAAGTGATGCTTTATAATTATTCTTTCATCAGTATTGTTTCATTGCGAAATTGTTTAACCCAATTAACATAGTAACATAGTAAGTTAGGTTGAAAAAAAAAGACACACATCCATCAAGTTCAACCTTTTAAGTCTATATATAACTTGCCTAACTGCCAGTTGATCCAGAGGAATGCACAGCACCCCATCTGAAGCCTCTCCAATTTGCCTGAGAGGGGAAAAAATTCCTTCCTGATTCCAAGATGGCAATTGGACTATTTCCTGGATCAACTTGCACTTTAAGCTATCTTCCATAACACTGTATTTCCCTCACTTGCTAAAATGTCAATCCAATCCAACCTTCTTAAAGCTATTTAATGTATCAGCCTGTATAACTGATTCAGGAAGACAATTCCACATCTTCACAGCTCTCAATGTAAAAAACCCCTTCCGAATATTTAGCTGGAATCTCCTTTCTTCTAATCGCAATGGGTGACCTCATGTCATCTGGAAGGACCTACTGGTAAATAAAGAATTAAGAGAGATTATTAAATGATCCCCTTTTATATATCTAAACATAGTTATCATATCACCCCTTAAGCACCTCTTCTCTAGAGTGAACATCCCCAATTTGGCCAGTCTTTCCTCATAGCTAAGATTTTCAATACCTTTTACCAGCTTAGTTGCCCTTCTCTGAACCCTCTCTAATACTAGAGCACTAGAAACCAACACTGTACGGCATATTCTAGATGGGACCTTACCAGTGCTCTGTACAGTGGAATAATAACCCCCTGCTCCCGCGAATCTATGCCCCTTTTAATACAGCTCAAGACCTTATTTGCCCTTGATGCTGCTGACTGGCACTGCTTGCTACAGCCAAGTTTATCATCTACAAGGACTCCAAGGTCCTTTTCCATAATGGATTTGCCTAGTGCAGTCCCATTAAGGGTATAAGGGTATAATCTTATCTGTCACTTAGCTGCCCAGATTGGCAGTTGTCAATATCCTGTTGTAAGGATGCCACATCCTGGATGGAATTAATTGGGTTGCATAGTTTTGTATTATCTGCAAACACTGATACATTTCTTACTAAATCATTATTGAACAAGTTAAATAAAAGTGGGCCCAATACCAAGCCCTGAGGGACCCCACTAAGAACCTTACTCCAAGTAAACAACCACCCTATGTACTCGATCCTGTAGCCAGTTTCCTATCTATGTGCAAAATACTTCATTAAGCCCAACAAACCTTAGTTTAAAGAGCAGTCATTTGTAGGGCACGGTATGAGATGCTTTGGCAAAATCCAAATAGATCACATCCACTGCTCCAACATCTTACCTCATCATAAAAAGCAGTTAAACTTGTCTGACATGACCTATACTTCATAAAGCCATGCTTTTTTCCTAACACATTGTTTAGTTATGAGCAGTGGAGTATTGATCCTTCTTAATTGGACTTCCTGCATATTGTTATATGTTTACATAAAGGAAAAGGGAGCAAAACTCTGGTGGGGGCACTACAGAAAGAATGGGAGAGTATAAAGGATAGTAGAAATAGTGAAGGCACTTAAAGGGGTTGTTCACCTTTGAGTTAACTTTTACTATAATGAAGATATTCAGAGACAATTTGCAATTGGTTTTCAATTTTTATTTTTTGTGGGTTTTGAGTTATTTCGTTTTTTATTCAACAGCTTTCCGTGTTGCAATTTCAGCAATCTTGTTGCTAGGGTCCAAATTACCCTAGCAACTATGCACTGAGCTTGTGGTGTCAGCCCTCGCAGCCTCTTGCTATGTATGACGTACATTGGGTGCCACTGTCCCTCTCTGTGTATAATGTGCTTGTGGTGTTAACCCTCACTGGCACTTACTGTGTATAATGTGCAAGTATCTACTGCCTCTCTCTCTATATACTGTGCTTAAGATGTCTGTGCCCCCTGCTTTCATAATATAAATGTGCTTGGGTTGAATCCCCTGCTGCTTATTGGTATTATACTCTGATTGGGGTACCAGTACTACTGTGAAAATAAATGTCATGGTGGGTGAGGTTTACAGGGTGTGGTCTACAGTAGTGGGAGTGGCTTAATTTTTCAGCATCGAGTGCCACTTGGACTGTTTTCCCTGACCCCCAGTAGTGATGTGTGGGTCTGGTTTTTTCCGACCCTAACCCGCCGCCTGCATCCGACTTCCGTGTTCCTTTTATAGACCAGCGCCGACCCGCCGATGATGTCACAAATGGGCAAGCAGGCGCACCGGTTATAAAGTCGGAAGCCCACATTTGAAGGTGGCGGGTGGGGAGAGCAGAGTAGAGCTCAACTTGCACCCACCCGCAAAGAGGAGTGCAAGGTCGGCACAAACCTGCGAGTATCGGGCCGGCCCACACATCACTATCGCCCAGACAAAAACATCTTCTGCTGCCTATGGGTGTAAAGCCGTATAGAGATGAGAAACAGATGAAGTCATATATAAAGTGTAATAGCAAATGCTATTTATTATTAGCAGCTTGTATGCATGGGATCTAATGTGTGGGTGGCACCAGCAGATTACTTATAGACAACATCTGATTCCATCATTAAATTAGGATGAAGTTTACAATGCTACCCAATGACACTAACTTCAATTGCTAAACATATCACTCATGGACCAACTGCAAGGAGCTTTTACAAGAGTTACACTTCAAGGGATGGGATCATGGAATAGTGATGATAGTAGTTTGGTGGGGGGGGGTTGATTGTCGACATCAATACTATTTTCTTTAAAAAAAAATGATATCTTAGCTGTTGTTCATGGCCGTTGTTTTACGCGCTGCCTTGTAGCCTTAGTCTCCTAAGCACCTGCAGGTGGCGCCGCTGTGCCCAAATGGAGAGCGGCCTGTGGGAAGCGGAAGCGGCGGTGTAGAAAGCAGCAGCGCTTCCTGCAGTGAGTGCGTGTGCACGGCGGCCTGACTCCCCTGGGGAGGGGGTAAGACAAGGACTGGCTCAGCGTGGAGATGCGCCATGAGAGCAGGGAGTTTCCGGTGGTGATTAGGTTACACAAAGGTGAGCGACGTCCGTGAGACCCGCCCCCTCTCGGTAACCGTGCCAAGGGAGCTATCTGGGCTTGCGGCTCCCTGTGGCGGCGAGGGAGAGAGGGAGCGTGGTGGTGGGTGGGAATCATTTCCATCATGTGAATAAAGTGGAGCATTTATAGAACAAGCGAACGGCTGCGGCTCCAATGCAGCCTCGTTATAGACACACACGCCAGTGTTTAGGAAGCTGCAGTTGTGCACTAGAGGGAGGGATTGGCGATGCCTTGTGCTACCGTAGCGTGTGATCAAACAGCGCCCCCGCCCTTCCGTGTGTGGTAATGCACTCTGCTTGGGACTGGCCGCGGCAACTCTAGCAAACTCTATAGTGGCTGCTCAAGGCTAAAGGGCTACAGTTAGTAGTGAGTGCTGTGGGTTGGCTGCTGAAATGGACTAAAATAGAAATGCAGACATTAAAGGGGAAGTTTTTTTTACGTTAACTTTTATTAAGTTGTCAATGCACCTATTCTAAGCATCTTTTTAACTGTACTTCATTCTATATTCTGTATGGTTTTCCATTCATTGCTTCCAGTCTGCAGCTGAAACTGCTTTCTGGTTGTCGGGGTCAGTGACCCTCAGCAATCAAGCAATACTGATTGTGAGGCTTCAGTTTGTATTGCTGTTCTTATCTACTGCTTGTATTTTCATTCAGGGGATCTCTACGCACATTCTGGTTTCCTAACTGCTTCTTGTTGCTAGGGTAATTAAACCCTATCTCAAGCTTCAATACCAGAACAGAAGAAAAATTAAATTGCCCAAAAACCATAATAAATTATGACTTATTGCCTTAGAACATTACTGTATACATTATACTAAAGGTTCATATTAAAGGGGTTATTCACCTTTAAATTATCGTTTAGTATGAAGTAGACCACTGCTGTCCAACTTCTATGGTACCGAGGGCCAACATTTTACTGGCCTATGGTGGAGGGCCGATAATGGAAGTCTGTTTTGGCCACTCCCCCTTTAAAACCACACCCACTGTAAACAACACCCATGTTACCACAAGAACTTTTAAGATCATATACACATTAATGGTGGTAGCACACCAAAAAACCAAATGGTTAGTGCTCACTACAGGGAAATCCCTCATCACTCATATGTGAAAAATTTAAGTCATGTTAAAACATAACCTTAAATCCATATGCCTCCTCCTCCTCCCCTGTGGATAATACAACACCCCCCCCAACACTTGATTAAACACCTTAGGGGCCACAAACAACAATTTACAAATGCTAACAAGTACACACAAGCAGCACTGGACAAGCAGAGAATGGCACACACAAGCAGCACTGGGCAAGCAGAGAATGGCACACACAAGCAGCACTGAGTAAGCAGAGAATGGCACACAAGCAGCACTGGGCAAGCAGAGAATGGCACACACAGGGAGGGAAGGCAGAGCAGGAAACAGGGAAAGCTATCATTCTAATATGTACTACATACAGTGACACAGTGCTGGTGCCCCATTAGCATTTTGAATAAGGTGTGAAGCAGTTTCAGTCTGGGTCTCAGGTGTGAACAGTACAGGCCTTTAAAATATACACAATAGAGGTTTCACAAGTGTGAACAATGCAAGAGCTCACAGTCTGAATTTGAGGTTTAAATAATGCAGGGGCCATTTAATCTCTGTAGTGATACCTTTTAAAGTTTACATATGGTAACAGACAGCATGTGGGTCCACAGAAGGAGGGGTCGCGGGCAGCCAGTTGGACAGCCCTGATGTAGACAATTTGCAGGCACTCTAAGCAAAAGAGGGATGTTGCTGTGCTTGCTTACGAAGGCTGACAAGTTCGTACTGATTTTGATTGAATTTTATTGTCTCAAATTTGTCACATGTGATGTGTTTTGGACTCATTTTGCATTTAAATGCATTGTATGTATGAGTATCACTATATTTTATAATATACATACTGATAACTTTACATCTTTGTTGCCTAATGTGTCAGTGTGTTATGTTGTTTGATTACACATTACCTGGTCTATACCATGTATAGAGAGGTGCTGTAAAACGGTCCGCATAAGTATTCCCATGTACTAAGCACAAAGTTTTGCTGCGGGATGTTATTGTATAATGACCTTTGAAGGAGACGTTTAAGGGTTTTGTTCCTTGATCACTTTGTATACTGCATGTGTTTAATTCTTAAACTTTTTCGATCGCTCATTTGTAATATAAATGACTGTATAAACCCCAGTGAAGGCTATCACTTTTATGGTCATAATGCTGCCGCATTGCTTTCCATGTAGATCAACTTTGTGTAAGTAAAATGATGGCCCCTGTTCTCTAAATAATGCTGATGATCTTGGGCAGGTAGTCGTATTTATGCAGAACAAATGGTCTAAAAAAGCAGTGTAAAATAAATTTATAAAACGTTGTATTTTCTTTTACACTGCCTGACCAACCTAAATTTACTTATATTTATAGCATAAACTTTTCAAGTCAATAGGTGGCAAGTTGCTGTTTTTACACAGCATTTTTAAGCAGCTGATCCTTTTTATGCTAGAATTTTAAGCAAAAACTTTTAAGCAAAAACTTTATATTCAGCTATATGACACACTTAAACACGGCAATGCCTGGCAATCCGATGGTGGTGTGTTTGGTAGCTGTTTCTTAACACCGCATGAGAAATAATGCATCACACCTTTAGGGGGTATTCTTAAAACCGCGTTTAAGACAAAAAGAAAGGCATAAGAAAAACACATGACCAAAAAACTATTTTACAAATATTTAGTAAGCAAATACTGAAGCTTGTGTCCTCATCATTATCGTCATGATGGTTTGAAATTGCCATTAGTACCGCGCTGTCTGACTTTTTCAGTTTAGTGGAGCGATTATAAATTATAAATAGTACACATCTGAGGACTAGATTATATTAAAATGAGAATCATACAGATAATTCATTTGAGGCCATACAAATCCACTGAAGAGCATTATCTGGCTCACTGGCTCCATCTTTAGAATATTTCCCCTAACTGTAGATTAGTCCGTCACAGGTAGAAACATTTATCTTGAGAGTTTTTAAAAAAAAAAAAAAAAAAAAAATCTTCTTTTGCCTAGTGATGTACCCAATCCAGTTTATTTTGGTTTGTCAGAATACCATATTTTCTTGGCCGAATCCTAATTGACATATGCAAATGAACAAAGTCCCATGTTATAAAAAAATCCATGCATGGAACAAAAATATTGCCAATTTTTATAGTCAAGTAATTTTATGGTTACACATTTGATTTAGCTAGACACTTGGATTCGGCTAAATCCCAAATTGAATTCAGGATTTGGTTGCCTATTCAGCTTGGTGTTTATATTTTTAAACCCCTGGTATTTATTTAAATAGAGTCAGCAGTTTAAAAATGACTAACAAACGAGATTGTATCAAACAGGAGGCTTAGCACATGGACAATGGTTAAACAGCTATGGAACCAGTTACACAGAAAGCTCTGAATTATGGAAATGCCATCTCCCATAGACTCCATTTTGTCCAAATAATCCACATTTTTAAACGATTATTTCCTTTTTCTCTGTGGTAATAAAACTGTAGTTGTACTTGATCCAAGATATAATTGATCCTTTTTGGAAACAAACCAGCCTTTTGCATTTATTAATGTTTACATGATTTTCTAGTAGCTCAAGGTCCCATACATGTATAATAAAATAGTAGGCTTGACCACAAGTACAGTCATGCAGCTGTAATTGGGTTACCTTTAGATCTATGCTGCTCAGGAAATGGATTGGGTAAATTATGGCGTTACACTTTAGGGGGAAGGGATGAGTTTTTGGGGCAAGATAAAGTGTCGCCATCCACAACAAAGCAGGGTAAGATGAAAGAGATATAGTGGGTGGTGTACAGGTTTTCTTGAAAGCAGAGACCATCACTATATAATGGTTGTTTATTAACGACAAAAGTAGATTCTCATAATGTCAAATGTGTATTTAAATGTGAACTACCCTTTTAAGATTATTGGTCCAATATATCCATGGTTTGAGTTTGGAACTAATGTCTAATGACATTTCCTATACATAGTTTCTAGTGTTAAAAATGGCATTCAGTATGCTGTGTTTTGACAATGTACAAGACTTGCAATGCTGGGCAGGTTTCAGGTTTGTTAGATTAAGTTATTAACCCAAAGTGATGAGCAAAAATTTTTCCTGAGTTTCGCCACAAAAATGACGCCCATAGACTCCCATGTTAAAAAAAAAAAATTGTTGCACGTCAAAAAAAATTTGTGGCACCGCCTCACACGAGAAAAAAAAATTGAAGCCCATAGACTTTGATAAATTTTGGCAAATTTTTGGTGAAACGGGTCAGATTCGCCCATCACTACTTAGTGTTTAGGGGTGGATGTCTTGCTGTATGACCCAATTTCTCTTAGGCTTCAGTTCACAGACAGATACTCTGCAGAAACTGTTGGCACAATTCAGAATTCATGGTTTCATCGATGATGACAAGCCGTCCTCGTTTAGAAGCAGCAAAGAAGTCCCAAATAGTTATTGGGAATCGGACCCATTTTTCTATGGGCGACATTTTTATTGATGCGCAACAATTTTTTTTTTTCGCTCTATGGGCATCATTTTCTCGGTGAAACTTGGCAAAAATATTCGCTCATCACTAGTCCCAAATCATAACCGCACCACCTTGTTTCATAGGATAAGGTTCTTCTGCTGAAATGCAATGTTTGCCTTTCCCCAAACAAAATGCTTTTTGTTCAAGCCGAAACATTTTATTTTGGTCTCATCTGATCACAAAACATTCTTTCAATAGATTTCTAATTTATGCATGTTGTCTTTAGCAAACTGTAGTGGCTTTCTTCTTGCAACCCTGCCATGTACACCATTTTTGTTCAGTGTTCTCATGGTGGACTTATGAACACTGGCATTCGCAAATAGAGATCTTTAGATGTTAGCCTGGGGTGGTTCTTGTTGGTCGTCCATTTCTGGTGTGGATAAGATGGTGTTGAATTACCTCCATATGTACAAAATTTGACAGTGGACTGATGGAATCTTTAGAAACCGTTTTGTTACCAATCTGTTTTTCAGAAGTCCTCACACTTCCAGAAACTGGTGGTGTTAAAATCATTAGTGAAAGACTTGAATTAGAAACGGATCTCACTTTAGGGTATATGTAAAATCAGTATGTCACGGTTGCGCTCCCTTGATTTGTGTTGGTTTAACAGTTAATAAACAATATATGATTTCTATAGGACTATAGAACACAAGGTGAATTTGCTCTGCTACTAGGGCAAGGGTTGTCTGCTTTCATGTGCTCACCCCATAGCTCCATTGACCAGCCTGTGCTGTGCTATCCACTTTGTGTCGCTCCACACAGTCCTACGCTGAACGTTTGTGCCTGTGTACAAACCAGATAATATGCTATGTGTGTCCTTCTCTCTTAGAAGAGATAGTCTTCTGGCCCTGTGATGTTCTGGCAGGGTTTTGGGGAAGACCATGAAAGTCTTTAGGAAAAGAAATGTTGTGCATTTTGCTGCCTACCCACCAAGCTGGAAATAATGTGGTTGGCAAAATGCTGAAATGAACCTCATGTTCAGTAGTGTTTAATGGGAGCTTCCCTAAAATGGTGGCATTGTATGGAGGTTAAGTCAGAAGGTTATACCTGTGTATTTTTCTTGTACCATCACAAGAGAATCTGCCCGAAGGCTCCTCTCGTGCAGTTTTTTCTGAAGGAAGCATACTGGCAGCCACAGCCAAGTCTGTTTTCTAGGTCATCTGCTCCGAGAATTAGTCAGGAAGCCTGGGCACTAGATATGAACTGACCAAATATGGCTGCCCCCAACTCCAGCTGCTGTGCATTTGCTGAGAAGATTCCAATCAGTCTCCTCCCTACACAGGCCCACCTGCCCTCTCCTGAACCATGCAAGCTGTCCTCCTCAGGTTTGTCCACTTCTCCCGTGCCTCTACTCCAATTTCACATCTGGCTTGGCAGTAGCAATGTTTGGCCAGGACACATAAAGTACCCAAGCACTCTGATGATGATTCCCAAGCCAAAGTGTGTGTGTACAAGGTGCTCTGCTCATGTGCTTCAAGAGGGAACATGTAGGTCTGTGCAGGGAGGAAAGTGGTTAAATATGTATGGCTTCCTTCCTCTGTAGATGGTACCAACATGTTATGCAGTGCATTACCTAGAGCAGGGGTCCCCAGCCTTTTTTACTTGTGAGCCACATTAAAATGTAAAAAGAGTTGGGGAGCAACACAAGCATGAAAAAGTCCCTTGGGGTGACAAACAAGGGCTATGATTGGCTATTTGGTCACCCCTATGTGGACTGGCAGCCTTCAAAAGACTCTATTTGGCACTAGACTTGGTTTTTAATCCATTAAAACTTGCCTCCAAGCCAGGAATTCAAAAATAAGCACCTGCTTTGAGGACCCTGAGAGCAACATCCAAGGGGTTTGAGAGCAACATGTTGCGCACGAGCTACTGGTTGGGGATCACTGACCTAGAGTTTACCCATTGTTGGCACTCGGTAATAACAAAGTAACGTTGTTATATGAGCCAAGATCAGCTTTAATTATTAGTATTGCTGGTTGTTGTTTATGGAAAGTAATAGTTTACATCACTATTGCTGACATCTTTGGGGATGTACATGATAGGCTTCTGCAAGTTGAGGTCAACTTTAAGACTTAATGATGTTTGTTTTAGTAAATAGTAGACAACAGTACAGCAGAAATCTGTAGTGGTCAGGCTCCTTGGTTGGAGTGGGAACCTGATACTATGGTAACTGGGATATCATAGCTCAGCGCTGTCCAACTTCTGTGGTACCGAGGTCCAGAATTTTTCCTGCCTACATAGTGGATAGCCGATAATGGAAGCCAGTGTCGACCACTCCCTGTTTTTAAACCACACCCACTTTAAACCACACCCATGTTACCACAAGATCATGTTCACATTAATTGTGGTAGCACACCCAAAAACCAAATGGTTTGTGCTCACTGCAGGGATATCACTTATCACTCATATGTGAAAAAAGTTGTCATATTAAGACATACCCTTAAATCCATATGCCTCCTCTTCCCCCTGGATAACACAGCACGGTACACGCAGGCAGAGTATGGCGCACGCAGGCAGAGGATGGCGCACGCAGGCAGAGGATGGCGCACGCAGGCAGAGGATGGCGCACGCAGGCAGAGGATGGCGCACGCAGGCAGAGGATGGCGCACGCAGGCAGAGGATGGCGCACGCAGGCAGCATAAGGAAGGCAGCGCATGGCACATGTAGGGAGCATAGGGAAGGTAGAACAGAGCAAGAGACAGGGAAACTAATCATGACCACTCTAATATGTATTACATACAGTGGCACAGTGCTGGTGTTCCATTAGCATTTTGTATAAAGTTTCAGTCTGAGTCTCGTGTGTGAACAATAGAGGTGTCACAAGTATGAAAAATTCAGGGGAACACAGGTGTGAACAATACAGGGGATTAGTTTGAATTTGAGGTTTAAACAATACAGGGGCCAGTTAATCTCTGTATTGATACCATTGAAAGTTTATATATGGTAAAAAAAACACAGCAGGTAGGTGGTAGCTGCCAATTGGACAGCCCTGTCATAGCTGATACTATCATAGGATAGTAAGTGGCATTTATTAGCATTCACTGGAGAAATGCAGCTTACTCCATTCACAAGTAAAGATATCAGCTGATGTTTGCTTGTGTTGCTGCAGCCACAGTAGAACACTACTTTTTGAAATTTCTTGCAATTTTTCTTGTCTGGTCCTAGCATAAAGCTGGTGTCTGCCACTAGAGAAGCACGTGAATCTGCTTCACACTCTCTAGGATACTTTTGGTAGGCCCAAAACCTGCAGGTTTGATTGATAGGTATTTATGAATTGCTCATGGATAGGTGGTGGGCCTGGGTAACCATCTGGCCCAGCCCCTTCTGGTGACTGTCTGGCACAAGCTACTCTAATTAAAAATAAGTGAACACCTTCCCTCTCTGGTAATGTCGGAGATGGGTGGGTCAAGTGGTTGTTTTATAATTCATGGTGTGTGGCTGGCTGACTAAGGAAGAGGGTAGGTTAGGGTTGAGTGGTATGATGATTTATATAAACCCACGAAGCATGCATTGTTTTATAGAGAAGTTTGAACCCTGTCTGTAAAACCTTCTGGTTTCTAGGACAGATACAAACTTAGCTACCTTACCTCTTAAAGGACTGGTTCAATTTTATGTTAACTTAGTATGTTATAGAATGGCTAATTCTAAACAACTTTTCAATTGGCCTTCTTTTTTTATAGTTGAATTATTTGCCCTCTTCTCACTCTTTCTTGCTTACAAATGGGAGTTGCTGACACTTTCATTTGCTGTAGATTGCTATAGATTTCTGTTTTTTCCTGTCGTCAAACTACTTTTGTCAGGATACTGAATCTTGTCAGCAGTGACATACCTTACAGTCATCTCTGTTTGATATCTGTTTTAAAATAGCAAAATATAGTAATTTGGTTTAGCCTTAAAAGCCATGTATTTCAAACTTTCTCTAAGATTTGGGATTAATAGTTGTAGTAATACACTGCTGCAGGATGTTATATATTCCGCTATACCAAGTGTAAGTACATTTTCTACAGAAATTTTAGAAAAATGTAAATGTTTTTCAAGAAGAGTTTAACATCTGATATCTGATCCCTATAATAACTTGGACAGCTAGCTTGGCTCCTTTCCCTGCATTCCAAGACTTATGGTTATTCAAAGACTACAAAACGGAATATACAGTCAGTGACTGATAACAACCAGAATCCTGAGCATTAGAAAGAATAATATGTAGTGCCAACATATTATTCTGATGGTCCCTGTCATAGAAGCACAAATTTGCACACTGTTGTGTTTAATCAGAAGCCATTTCACCTACTTGTTAATCCTTTTTTACCTTTAACACAAAATATATTGCTAATTTTTATTAAATACAGATATTCTGAGAACAAATGTACTATCTACAACCAGAGAAACTTTCAGAGGCACCCATGACCAGTTATCTCTGACTGAATAACTAAACTGTTTGTCCTCTGATATTTTTACTTAATTTTCAATGTTATTCTTTGCACTTAAATAAGTGTTTAGTGGGATTTCCTTTATTAGAAGAAATGTTATAAATGTGCATTATACCCCTTGTTCAAAGAAAATATCTTGCTCTGTACATACTTTTTGCATGGTTTAATCACAAATAATCTGTTAATTTGTTATTTAGTAAACGAAAGAGAACAATAAGGGAATTTAAAGCTACTACATGTTTGGTTCTTGCAAGTTAGAGGGGTGGTTCACATTTACAGTAATGTTTAGTATGTTATAGAATAACTAATTCTAAGCAACTATTCAATTGGCTTTCATTTTTTCAGGAATGAGAGTATCTGGGTGTGTATGGTCAGCTTTAGGTGCCTGTTAAAGTTAGCAACCAAACTGAGCTGGGTGAGCTTTTTGGTTAATATATATTTTTGACAACCTCTTCATCAGCCTGCTCTCATCTATTCCTTTTTGTAGTACACACTGTAACCCCAGCTGCTGGAGGGGTTATAAGGTTGCAGCAACATTCAAGTTCAAGTTACTGGATCTTTAGATTGAAGCCGACCAGCATTTTATTCTCCAAACCATCATACCAGTTTTGTGCAAAGTGTTTTTGGTAGCTTGTAATTAGAAAAGTTAATACGTTTAATTAGAAAAGCCAGTAATATATTTTATCTTTATGTTTTAAAGGTTTCCCAATGAGTGGATCATGCCAGTCGTACGTTTGGGGTGATCCATAGCATGGCTGCTTCTCGATCGACTCGTGTCACAAGATCAACGGTGGGGTTTAATGGTCTTGATGAAAACTTCTGTGGACGCACCTTGCGAAACCGAAGCATTGCTCATTCCGAAGAGGTTGTCCCTCAATCGTTACTGAGATCCAGGTCACCAAAGAAGAAGCAAGAAACTGCACAAAAGGGAATTTGCCCAAAAAGTGGAGACTTAAAACCAACAGGACCTCGCGAGTCTTGGGTTAGCCCAAGGAAAAGAGGGCTGTCTGTTTCTGAGAAGGACATCACTGAGAAAGACAGTGTGGAAAACAGTGAAATACGGTCACCTGAAACTTTATCTCCTGTGTTGAAGAAAATAAAACGTTATTTACGGTCTGACGAACCCACTAGCCCAGAAGAAAAAGTGTCCACTACAGAAAGAAAGGACTCTAGTTCTGATAATGAAACTGATTCTACCAATACTAAACAAGCTCTTCGATGTATTTTATTGGATGATAGTGACGAAAGGGAAATCAAAAAGGAATCTGAAACAGAAGACCATCTTAAAAAGACAATAACTATTGAGACTGCTAGCCATAAAACTTTCAATGGTGTTGATGAAAAAAACACTGCTGCTTTCAATTGTAATGACTGCCAGTCTGATGGCAGCGCTAAACAAAATGCTGTTGCTTTATCTCCTCACAAGGAAAAAATAGTTTCTGAAAATGGGAGTTCATTGAATCCATGTTCAGTATTGACGAACAACAGAAAGGACACACTTTTAGACCGCAATGTGCCTTGTACAAACTCAGAGGAGCAGGTTGAAAACCAGAAACATAACATAGTTGCTAATTGCCTGCCAATTGATAATGTAAACCAGACCAATAAACCAACATCATTCTGTTCAGAAACACTGTCTTCTGCAAGGGACTCTGATGAGATATCTGGTGCAGAGGATAGTGCCTTAGAAGTTAATACTGAAAATACAGACAGTGTCATAAATGCTGCTCATGACAACTGTATATCAGGTGATCCTGAATCTGAACTATCTTTTACAGAGCTTGACAATGGTGATACTAATGTGGCAACCTTTTCCGAAACCCAAGAACACAGGTATACCTTAAGGACTTCCCCGCGAAAGCCTTTGCCTGTCAAAGATTGCCCATACAAAAATGAATTTCCTTGTGGGGAGAATGGACCTATTGATGAGAGTAAAATATGTACCAGTAATAATAGTAAGACGAACAGTACTGTTAATGGCTCCTTCGTAAACGCTGATGTTGCTCACAGTGACAAAAAGCAGGACTGCAGTGCTGTCCACTGTTCAGCAGATAAACAGACAATTCCAAACTCTGAAACAGTACCCGCTTCCCAACATATACCACCCTGTAAAGAGAGGGGAGGACAGCAAACCACTGAAGAAGATGAGGAAGATCCCGACGTGTATTACTTTGAGTCTGATCATGTGGCACTGAAACACAACACAGAGTATGTGTAACTATGTCTACAGCACCTTCTGCTACTGATTGTATTACATTAACATACATATGTATTCAAATATAAAGCTGTATATGTATGTGTGTGTATATAGATATAGATAGATAGATAGATAGAGATATATATATATATATATATATATATATATATATATATATATATATATATATATATATATAGATAAACACACACACACACACACACGGCTAAAGTAAAATTGCATCAATTGTACAAAAGTGTTTAGGCACAATTTAGTTAGTTCACTTTTAAAGTAACTTTTAGTATGATATTCTGATAAAATTAGCCTTTTTGATATTTTGACAAAATATTACTTTTTGTTCAGCAGCTTCTTCAGAGTGGATTACTGCAGCTATCTGGTTGCTAGGGTCCAGTTTACTGCAGTTTACATTAGGGATGCACTGAATTTGGGATTCGGTTCGGGATTCAGCCAGGATTTGGCCTCATTTTACATATGCAAATTAGGGGTGGGCAGGGAAATCGCATGAGTTTTTGTCACAAAACAAGGAAGTAAAAAATGTTTCCCCCTTCAAATGCAAATAAGGATTCGATTCGGTATTCGGACGAATCTTCCAAGAAGGATTCGTGGGTTCGCCGAATCCAAAATTGTCGATTCGGTGCAGCCCTAGTTTACAGGCAGTGATGGAATGGGAGAGGGTCTGTATAATATATATATTTATAGAAAAGCACCAATGAATCTGTAGCCTCACAGATCAATAGTTTGTTTTTTTTGCTGCTAAAGTAACCCCTATTCGATTGCTGGAAAGAGGCAGAATCATGCAAAAACAAAAGGAATGGTGACCAGTTGAAAAGTTACTACAATGAATAGGCTGTAAAATACTAAAAATTTATTTAAATGTGAACTACAAGACCAGAAGAATAACTGAAGCACACAGTATTTCTATAAATGTGCTTACCGTAATTTTTTTTATTAAAATGTATTAATAGTGTATACATGACTTGGGGAATATTAATAACTGATCGTTACAGTTATGTTTCTTTATATTGGTTACCTTGATATGAGCTAAATGAGAGGTTCTAAAAAAAGCATTTGACTTTTTGGTACCCAAGCTTCTTTTTAAATACAAAGTCTCTATTCTAGATTTATATTTAAGGCTTGTACATTTAGAATTGCTGTCATTTTTGGTTTGCATGTCAATGTCCACGTTCTTAATTGACGAACCTGTGTTCGTCAATTAGATAGAATAGATGTAAAAAAAAAAAATGGATGTAAAATAGATGTAAAAAAGATGTAAAAAGAGTTGGGGCGCAATACAAGCATGATAAAAATGTTCCTGGGTGGTGCAAAAAAGTGCTGTGATTGGCAATTTGGTAGCCTCTGTGTGGATTGACAGACTTTAGGAGGATTTGTTTGGTAATACACTTGTTTTTATGCAACCAAAACTTGCCTCCAAGCCTAGAATTCAAAAATAAGCCCCTGCTTTGGTGCCACTGGGAGCAGCATCCAAGGGTTTAGCTAGTAACCTGTTGCTTGCTAGCCATTGGTTAGGGTTCACGGTTTCTTGCCAAGGATAGTCATAAGGGGTGTTTACAGCACTAATTGTAGTTATGGAGGTTATGCAACTCTGTAACTGCTTAGCTTGCAGGCCAGTATGCACATTAAAGCTAAATAAAGCTGCACAGAAGATTTCAGTTTGGGTGCACAATTATTTCCAAGTATTGTTGTTGCAACTTGCTCCTAAGATCTACAAGTTGCAGAAATTAACTTTTATCCCCTATTACTTGTATTTTTTTTTTTTATTTCTTTGTACACTTACCTTTTATTAATACATTGAATCTAATCTGTAAAAGAAAATACTTTACATGGATTGGTCACCAGGTGGCAATCTTTATACAGTCATATGAAAAAGTTTGGGAACCCCTCTCAGCCTGCATAATAAATGACTCCACTTTCAACAAAAAAGATCAGTGAAATGTCTTTAATTTCCCAGGAACATCTGAGTACTGGGGTGTTTTCTGAACAAAGATTTTTAGTGTAGCAGTATTCAGTTGTAGGAAATTTAAATCAAATGTGAAAAACTGTCTGTGCAAAAATTTGGGTACCCTTTTAATTTTGCTAATCTGAATGCATGTAACTGCTTAATACTGATTACTGGCAACACCAAATTGGTTGGATTAGCTCGTTAAACCTTGAACTTCATAGGCAGGTGTGTCCATCATGAGAAAATGTATTTAAGGTGGCCAATTGCAAGTTGTGCTTCTGTTTGACTCTCCTCTGA
Organism: Xenopus laevis; assembly: GCF_017654675.1. Classification (NCBI taxonomy): domain Eukaryota; kingdom Metazoa; phylum Chordata; class Amphibia; order Anura; family Pipidae; genus Xenopus; species Xenopus laevis. The sequence goes on from NC_054377.1 coordinate 75,103,422, forward strand.
AGAGTGACAGCATGGGATCCTCAAAGCAACTCTTAAAAGATCTGAAAACAAAGATTGTTCAGAATCATGGTTTAGGAGAAGGCTACAAAAAGCTATCTCAGAGGTTTAAACTGTCGGTTTCAACTGTAAGGAATGTAATTAGGAAACGGAAGGCCACAGGCACAGTTGCTGTAAAACCCAGGTCTGGCAGGCCAAGAAAAATACAGGAGAGGCATATGCGGAGGATTGTGAGAATGGTTACAGATAACCCAAAGATCACCTCCAAAGACCTGCAAGAACATCTTGCTGCAGATGGTGTATCTGTACATCGTTCTACAATTCAGGGCAATTTGCACAAAGAACATCTGTATGGCACGGTGATGAGAGAATCTTTTTCTGCACTCACGCCACAAACAGTCACTTGTTGTATGCAAAAGCTCATTTAGACAAGCCACAGTCATTTTGAAGAAAGTGCTTTGGACTGATGAGACAAGAATTTAATTATTTGGTCATAACAAAAAGTGCTTTGCACGGTGGAAGAAGAACACTGCATTCCAAGAAAAACGTCTGCTACCTACTGTCATTTTGGTGGAGGTTCCATCATGCTGTGGGGCTGTGTGGTTAGTTCAGGGACTGGGGCCCTTGTTAAAGTCGAGGGTCGGATGAATTCAACCCAATATAAATATTCTTCAGGATAAAGTTCAAGCATCAGTCACAAAGTTGAAGTTACCCAGGGGTTGGATATTCCAACAAGACAATTACCCTAAACACACTTGGAAATCTACAAAGGCATTTATGCTAAGGGAAAAGTAAAATATTCTGGAATGGCCGTCACAGTCTTGAATATCTATCGGATGATTTGAAGCAGGATGTCCATGCTCAGCAGCCATCAAATTTAACTGAACTGGAGAGATTTTGTTTGGACGAATGTTCAAAAATACCACCATCCAGAATTAATACACTCCTCAAAGGCTATAGGAGGTGTCTAGAGGCTGTTACATTTGCAAAACTAAGTATTGATGTAATATCTCTGTTGGGGTGTCCAAATTTATGCACCTGTCTAATTTTGTTATGATGCATATTTTCTGTTAATCCAATATTTTTTATGTCACTGCTGAAATACTGTTTCCATAAGGTGTTATATATTAAAAGGAAGTTGCTACTCTGAAAGCTAAGCCAATGATAAACAAAGAACTCCAAAGAATTAAGAGGGGTTCCCAAGCTTTTTCATATGACTGTATATATACATACAGCCTAAGCACTGAATCCATAAGATTTTGATCTCACTGAATACCAAATCAAATCTGAACTCTTAAAAGTCATATGCCAATAAGGGTTAAATTTAAGCCAGTCACTCTGAAGTCTGCTCAGTCCTGCAAAAAGTGCTGGAATCATGTGTTTGTGCATCCTTTTTAGTGGTAGCATTTGTAACGTGTGTATTTTTTACAGCACTTCCTGTATAAGACCCTTTCTGGATATTAAATAGAATGTGTTTTTTGGCTAACATTTACATAAATATCCATTTTGTTTTTCCAAAAAGAAACCCAAACTTTTTTTGAGCTTGTAAACTCACTAAAAATGATGAGTAAAACACACATTTAGGGGGTTATTTATTAAAGGTCGAGTTGATTTTTACCTGAAAAATGCTAGTTTTCGAGTGTATTTTTCATTTAAAGGGATACTGTCATGGGAAAAAAAATTTTTTCAAAATGAATCCGTTAATAGTGCTGCTCCAGCAGAATTCTGCACTGAAATCCATTTCTCAAAAGAGCAAAGAGATTTTTTTATATTCAATTTTGAAATCTTACATGGGGCTAGACATATTGTCAATTTCCCAGCTGCCCCAAGTCATGTGACTTGTGCTCTGATAAACTTCAATCACTCTTTACCGCTGTACTGCCATTTGGAGTGATATCACCCCCCTCCCTCCCCCCCCCCCCAGCAGCCAAACAAAAGAATAATGGGAAGGTAACCAGATAACAGCTCCCTAACACAAGATAACCGCTGCCTGGTAGATCTAAGAACAACACTCAATAGTAAAAACCCATGTCTCACTGAGACACATTCAGTTACATTGAGAAGGGAAAACAGCAGCCTGCCAGAAAGCATTTCTCTCTTAAAATGCAGGCACAAGTCACATGACCAGGGGCAGCTGGGAAATTGACAAAATGTCTAGCCCCATGGCACATTTCAAAATTGAATATAAAAAAATCTGTGTGCTCTTTTGAGAAATGGATTTCAGTGCAGATTTCTGCTGGAGCAGCACTATTAACTGATTCATTTTGAAAAAAATTTTTTCCCATGACAGTATACCTTTAAAGCTTAAATTTTCAGGTTAAGAAAAAAAAAACTGGAATTTTTTAAGCTTTATTATACGGCTAAGCTGGAAATAGCAGAGGTGGCTTGAACCATATGAAGATGTTAATAGCCTTCATGATGGGGGGGGGGGTTAGTGGGGTTTCAATCGAAAACTCAATTAATTAGAGTGATTCAAGCTTTTTTTATTTGGCTAAAAACTCAATCAATTTAAGTATTTTGAGTTTTTCACCCCGAATTCACTGATTCGAGTTTTTCCCTTTCAAGTTTTTTCATAAAAAAAAAAATTACTTGTGGGTTTATTCGAGGTAGAAAAAAAGCTCTAGAACTCAAGCATTGATAAATAACCCCCTTAAGGTATTCGTCTTTTTCCACAGTTTTATTAATTTGAGTTTTTTGTGTTTTGATTTTTTAATAAATAAGGAAACATTCAAGTTTTTTCGAAGTAGAAAAAAACCTCTAAAATGACACAAATCTGAATTTTGGTATAGGCTCCCCAAAGTTTCTTTTTTTTTTTATCTAGTATGCCTCCCCTAGAGAGAGGATTTCTCCTCCTGTCCATTTCTATAACCTTCTTTTTTTTCATCTTCATAGACCTTTTTAAAACTTGCACTTCTCTAAAACTTCTCATTACAGTTTTTTAACCTTTCTCCTTCTTTCCTCCCCTATTCATTTTTTTTGTTTTCTTTGCGGTCTCCTACCATCTTTAAAAAGGTATTTTTCCCCTCTTAATTCAGAATTTTTTTTTTTTTATTGTATTTACTGCTTTTCTCTCCTCTTTCTCTTTTGGTCAATCACACAAAAAAAAGAAAGAAGCCTAACTGGGCATTGATTACATTTGACACCAAATATAAGTACTTAGTATTAAGTGAGAATTAAAATACAAGTCTCTAAGCAAGTATGGTTTCTACAGGGATTGATGGGAATAGGGCACAACTGTGTACTGTGGGCCACACCTAGTGTGCTTGTGGGTTGCAAGTATGCAACAAAATGTGCACATGGTTTCTGTTCATGAGATAAGTTATCAATCTATTTTTTCTTGCAAAGTAGCTTAAGCACCTAATAACCGATTCCTGGATATTGTAATATTTTCTTAAAAAAATATGTAAATGTCTCCTAAACCCTGCGTTACTTCACTTTTTTATAATAGGTCTTTGATTTCTTTTTACAAATGTTCTACAATAATGGACCTATACATTTTGGAGCTGGTAATTTTATTGAGCAAAGCTGTCCTTTGTCCCTTCAGTTATCAAAGACTATTACAGACTATCTCTGTGCTAGAGGCTCAGCGCACTCAAGCTGTTCAAGACATGGAAATGTTAGGCCAATACCAAAGGCAAGCACTGGTTAATCCCATTGGATTTGTGGAAAAGCTTCAAAAGAAGGTATATAAAAAAAATTACAATATGAAAAGTGTTTTGTTTTTTTTTGTTTTTTTTTCTCTTGTCATGGTTTTATACAGAGGTGCAACATTTATTTTTGTAAATCCTTAGATGTGCAGGTATGGGATCTCTTTGGAAAACCAGAAGCCAGAAACCTCCAAATCATACGAAGACCATCTCCCATAACCTTAATTTTAAGCAATTTCTTTCAATTGTTTCCCTTTTCTCTGCTATAATAAAACCATGCCTTCTACTTAATCATAGCTAATCCTAAAACTGCATTGGTAGCAAAATCATCCTATTGGGTTTATTTCATGGTTAAATGGGGTTTAGTTTAGCCTATTTTACATATCCATATTACAGAAAACCTCATCTGTACAACCCCAGGTCCTAAGCATTACAGATGATAAATCCCATACCTGTGCAAACATGCAATTTCAAAATTGGATTTGTTAGAAATTTTAAGTGAAGCAATAATTAACCTTAGTACTTTTCATGTTATCTAGACTTTTAAGCTTCTACGGCTTTCTAAAATACATAAGTAGAATTCTTATTTATACTCTCCAAGGTCACACTGGGCATTTCGGGGAGATTTAGTCGCCTGGCGACTAATCGCTTTGTCTTTGCAGCGACCAATCTCCCCTAACACCTTCCCTCACTCTGCACTGGCTAAAATGAAAAATTGTCGACGCCAATCACACGCGGCGATTCGTTTTCCGAAGTTGCCTTACGAGGAAACTTCGGGCGACTTCGGAAAACGTATCGCCGCGTGTGCATAGTGCCTGCAAATTTTTCATTTTAGCCAGTGCAGAGTGAGGGAAGGCGTTCGTGGAGATTGGTCACCGCAAAGACTAGGCGATTAGTCGCCAGGCGACTAAATCTCCCCGAAACGCCCAGTGTAACCTTACCCTGAATAGTATACAGATAATTGCCTTTCCACAAAACTAAAGAATGAAAACCTTTCTTATGTAAAGTAGGACACTTGTTGCCAAAAGTATATTTGTTTAAATTCAACGAACAACATTAACCCTTAAAAAAAGTAATGTATTAACAAATTTATATAACGTATAATTATTTAAAACTGTGGTGTGTAGAAGTTTACAGGGAATGCTTACTTATTCATGTCATTTTACCTCCCCCAAAAAAAGTCACTGCGGTTCAGTTTGTTTAATCAGAAGTCTAATAATTTACTGGCATGGGGTAGGGGGATTAACCCTAATTTCTGGTGCATAGAGTTCTCACTGAAACTGAACTCAAAATCCTAGCTGTATTGCTGATGTCCCTTTTTGATATGGTAGTTCATAGGTTGTAATTTCTGAGCACTGTGTATTAATATAAAATACAGAGGTATCTATACCATGTATTAATGCATAAACCGCACCATATTGTTGTGGTTAAATATCCAAAAATATTTCAATGTTTCTTTGACCCACAGGAACCAGTGAGACGTAACTTTTCCACTAGTCTGTCACAAGTGACAGAATACATTAGCTTTGTTTTAAAAGGAAACTTATTTTTTGAAATACACAGTACAGCTTATTGGTTTAATTATTGTATTAAAGGGGCACTATAGGTCACTTTTCTTTTAAAAAAAATTTTTGTTTACAGTGTCTTGATAAAATATTCAGCTCTCCACTGTGGAAGCACTAATTTATTCACAGTTGCCAAAAAATTGACCTCCCAATGAATCTATTGACAGCCGCCTTAAAAACCCCACATTTAAGGGATCATTATTTAGGTTGTGATTTTGAAGGACAACTGTAAAAACAATGCATAAACAAGCATCATCTGACGAAAATGTTTATGCAAGCCACGTATTTCAGTCATTTTATTTCTCTTATATTTTAGTAAACCATTTGCTAGAAATTTGAACAGTGGCTTATTACAAAGCAAATGATAATCAGTTAAAAATGAGAAAATGTTTGTAATAGGACACTATGGGAAATAGTATTGCTGCCTTTCAGAGCTTTCTGGATAACCGTTTTCTGAATAATGAATCTGATGCCTGTAAAATGGCTAAACAGTAGTATAGCTGTTGAGTTCTCTCTTTTAAGGGGCCTATTCATAAGGGTGCAGAATTAGCGTGTGTGCACGCATCCTATATTATATTATGTAAATTTTGCATATTTATAAGGTGGATCATTTTGAGAAAAAAAGTGCATAATTTATGTACAGTGGTTCTTAGGGGAAAAGTCCCAAGGACAGAAAATTATGCCACATGCAGAGAGGTATATGCCTCTGATACAGACATCCATGCTGTCGCAGTAACATCCACCTTCGATAGATATTTATTAGCATTTTATTCTGTTTTTTTTTTTTTAATTTTAAAAACCAAGGGAAAAAAACACCAAAGCACCATAACCTAGCATTTTCACCTGGTTCATCTTGTATAGTAAATATTATTATTATGAGCACATATTTATAAAGCACCAACATATTCTGCACCACTGTACACTGCTCAAAAGAGGTTACAATCTAAAAGATAAGTTATGTGAGAAGCAAGATCACAAACCAGCAAGGAGAGATATGTGATATGAGCATTACATTTAGTAGCATATAGTGTACATTTAAGAACCCTTTAAAGGCAGAGATATTAAGAAGAAAGTCAAATGGAACATAAATTCCAGAAACAGGTTCAGCCCTAGCAAAGTCTTGACTGCTAGTATGTGAAGTGGTCATGAGAGAGGTGTTGAGGCGTAGATTAATTTATCAAAAGATTTGGTGAGTGTGGATTTAGTTGTAAATTGCTTTGGTTACCAGGGTCATTAATTTGAATTATGTTGTGAAAGGTAGCAGAAGCTAGTGCAGGGACTTCCAGAATGGCATGGCAGTAGGAGCAACTGCTGAGGTACATGAGCCTGGCAGCAGCATTTTTATGGACAGGAGAGCGGCGAGAGTTCCAGTAGTCATTATGTGATGAGAGGGTGTTTCAGAATTTTGGTGATATTTGAGTGATAAATGATTGCATTATTGAAATATTCCTTAGTTGAAAGTGAAAAGCAAAGGATAAACCCATGTCTGGGCCAGAGGAGATAGGGTAATAATGGAGTTTATAACAGTAATAGACACTTCTGGAATGTTGTGGGTGTTGGATGGAGAAAATAACTGTTTCTGTCATGAAGAGGTTTAGTGTAAGCTAGTGTTGGGACACCCAATATAAATGGTCGCCGAGCATAAAGAAACAAAAGATAAGAGACCTGTGTTCATAGTTACATAGTTAAATTGGGTTGAAAAAAGACAAAGTCCATCAAGTTCAACCCCTCCAAATGAAAACCCAGCATCCATACACACACCCCTCCCTACTTTTAATAAAATTCTATATACCCATACCTATACTAACTATAGAGCTTAGTATCACAATAGTCTTTGATATTATGTCTGTCCAAAAAATCATCCAAGCCATTCATAAAGGCATTAACTGAATCAGCCATCACAACATCAACCGGCAGTGCATTCCACAACCTCACTGTCCTGACTGTGAAGAATCCCCTACGTTGCTTCAAATGAAAGTTATTTTCTTCTAGTCTAAAGGGGTGGCCTCTGGTACGGTGATCCACTTTATGGGTAAAAAGGTCCCCTGCTATTTGTCTATAATGTCCTCTAATGTACTTGTAAAGTGTAATCATGTCCCGTCACAAGTGCCTTTTTTCCAGAGAAAACAACCCCAACCTTGACAGTTTACCCTCATAATTTGTCTTCCAATCCTCTAACCAATTTAGTTGCACATCTCTGCACTCTCTCCATCTCATTTATATCCCTCTTAAGTCCAAAACTGCACTGCATACTCCAGATAAGGCTTTACCAGGGACCTTATGTTTTCATCCCTTGAGTTAATGCCCTTTTTTTATGCAAGACAGAACTTTATTTGCTTTAGTAGCCACAGAATGACACTGCCCAGAATTAGACAATTTGTTATCTACAAAAACCCCTAGATCCTTCTCATTTAAGGAAACTCCCAACACACTGCTATTTAGTGTATAACTTGCATTTATATTATTTTTGCCGAAGTGCATAACCTTGCATTTATCAACATTGAACCTCATTTTCCAGTTTGCTGCCCAGTTTCCCAACTTAGACAAATAACTCTGCAAAGTGGCAGCATCCTGCATGGAACCTATAGTTCAGCACAGTATTAAGTATCATCTGCAAAAATAGAAACAGTACTTTCAATGCCCACCTCCAGGTCATTAATAAACAAGTTGTAAAGCAAGGGACCTAGTACAGAGCCCTGCGGTACTCCACTAACAACACTGGTCCAATTAGAAAATGTTCCATTTACCACCACTCTTTGTAGTCTATCTTTTAGCCAGTTCTCTATCCAGGTACAAATACTATGTTCCAGGCCAACATTCCTTAATTTAACCAGTAATCTTTTGAGTACCACTGTATCAAATGCTTTAGCAAAGTCTAAGTAAATCACATCCACTGCCATCCCAGAATCGAGGTCTCTACTTACCTTCTCATAAAAAGAAATTAAGTTAGTCTGGCAAGATCTATTGCGCATAAAACCATGCTGGCACAAACTCATAGTATTATGATTTGCTATGAAGTCCAGTATTTTATCCTTTATTAACCCTTCGAAAAGCTTTCCTACCACTGACGTCAGACTAACTGGCCTATAGTTTTGAGGCTGAGAACAGGATCCTTTTTTGAATAGAGGCACCACATTAGCAATTCGCCAGTCTCTCTGCACTATGCCAGATCTCAATGAATCCTGAAAAATTAAGTAAAGAGGTTTGGCTATTACAGAGCTAAGCTCGCTAAGTACCCTGTTAATCTTAACATGTTCTAGTCTCTTTTGAATTTCTTCATGTGTGAACCATACATCATTAGTTGTATTACTAGAATTGGGACTATTAAGAAGAAAACCTTCACTTACTGGTTCCTCATTTGTGTAGACAGATGAAAAATATGAGTTCAGAATCTGCGCTTTTATTTTGTTTTCATCAACCAGCTGACCCCCCTCTGATAGTAAGGGTCCCACCCCTTCCTGCTTCATTTTTTTATTATTAACATATTTAAAAAATAATTTTGAATTTTTTTTACTGCTTGCTGCAATATCCTTTTCTATATCAATTTTAGCTTGCCTTATAGCTTCTTTGCATGATTTATTGGCCTCCTTGTACCTTGTAAAATGATTCGGCTGTCCCAGCTAACATGAAAGCCTTAAAAGCAGGTCTTTTCTTACCCACCTCAACACCAACACTTCTATTGAACCAAAAAGGTTTTGCTTTGCAACGACGTTCCTTGCTTACAAGTGGAATATACTGACAAGTATATTTATCAAGCAGAATTTTAAAGACTTCCTATTTTTGTTCTGTGTTTAACCCTCTGAAAAGCATTTCCCACTTAATATGTTGCAGAGATGTCGTTATCCTGTCAAAGTTTGCACGTCTGAAATTTAGTGTTTTAGTTACTCCCTTATAGAATTGCTTCTGCAACAGAATCTCAAAGGAGACCATGTTATGATCACTATTCTCTAAATGCTCACCCACACAAATGTTAGAGGAGAGCTAGGTTTGATTATTATCAGCATAGAGGTGCTATTGGAAATTATTTAATTAGTCTGCCAAGTATATATAGAAAATAATGGGCCTAGTATTTCAAAATTTTGAGATATTGTTGTGTGCTAAATGAAGAGGCAAAAGTAATCTATTTATATTTTTACTAATTTTGTTTTCTGTGTAAAGTCTAAATTTGTTAGCTTATTTATGAAAAACTCCAATCATGAAAACCTGAAATGTGAGGAAAAAATTAACACAGAGTAATCGCATTCTATTTTTGAAAAGTTTGGATTGAAAAATAAACCAAAATCTAAAATTCAGCCTATGGCATTGTTGTCCAGCATATAGATTGCCAATTAATTTTCATACAGTGTGTTTGAGGGCCTCCAGTTGGACAGCCTTGGCCTAGGACAACTCTCATTGACTTCTACATGAGCTCGGTAGCTTTTAGATGCCATTTTGTTATGTGCAAGTTTTTTACACTCAATAAATCTTGACACTGTAAATTTCAAAATAATCTAATTAGAGTTTGTGAGTTTTAGTGTAAAAGTTTTAACATTGATAAATGTGCCTCTTAATTTTACATGTATTTGCTAATTGATGCCAGGTTAAAACTGATAGTTGGTTAATATGTGAAGCCACTTTCAGTTTACCGACTTGATTTTTCGGATTCCTTTAGGTGGATATTGGAATACCATGTCCTCAGAGGATTGTCCAGTTGCCAGAAGTTTCATGGGATCAATATACGACAGGGCTTGGAAACTTTGAAAAAGAACTAAGAAAACGAAAGAGTAATTCTCGAAGAGTAAAATTAAACTTTGATAAAAGTGAGTATATAAACCTAGTTTGGTTCCTTGTGCATATGCACTCCTGTCTCTTTAACCTGACTTAAAGGGAATCTGTCGTCATTTTAAAAATTTTTTTTTTTTTTTTGCATTTTTATAAAAAACACACATCCATAAACACTGTCTGGCAAATAAAATGTTAATCCACAAATCCATGCATAAATTATTTTAGTTTGTATTTTGTCATGGGGGCTTCCGTTTCTGCTCATTACACATTCATCCTGTGCTGCTCTAAAAGCAGGCACAGCATTACCTGTGTGCTTGGAGGCAGCCACTCTGTAATGAAAAGCCAGGTCGCACTATGACATGAGAATCTAGCTGTATACTCCCCCTCCCCTCTCTGCCCATGCGTGTGATGTTTGGAGGAGAGAGGTCACATGGTTTGCAGGGAAACAATTACTTTCACTTTCCTATGTTCTGCTCTACAGCTGCACTAGCAGCCCCTCCTCCCACAGACACTATCAAAGCTCCTGCCATTATGTAAGTTTGATCTTTGCTTTCCTTTGGAGGGGGGAACTTTCTCTCCTTGCTGCCTTCCTAGTTTGTTTTACTGGTTACTAGATGAGGTAAAGGAGCTGTGAGTTCCCTCTGCTATCCACCTCACACACACTGCGCTCCTTTCCTGCAAGCAATACTTCTTTTTACATTAACTACTTACTGCCTCCTTTCTCCTGAGCTATTTTAACCCTTCCTAGACTTCCTATTAAATTTTCCTGGTTTTCAAGTATGTCCTCCTTATTTTATCCTTTTTTTCTATTCCCGGTCATCAGTCCTGGGAGTGTACTCCTGTGTTTCTGCCATTCATGTTTGTGTAAACAAATATAATAAACTATCTATATAAAATATTTTTTTCAGTGTCCAAAATGAATTGTATGTGTGTGTGTGTGTATATATATATATATATATATATATATATATATATATATATATATATATATATATATATATATATATATATATATATATAATTTTTTTTTTTTTTTTTTTTTTTTTTTTTTAAACGTAAGTGGGAGTAGTGATCACAGGACTATCTTATTTCAGTCCTTCTGAAGTGGTGTCAGTGGGAGCTTATCTTGATACCTGCCTATTGTTCAATTGACAGGCTCAGCAGACAAGGCTCTATTTACATTACAGCAGCTTGTAGGAGGGAGGGGTAATGACATCACTCCAACTTGCAGTGCAGCAGTAAAGTGTGACTGAAGTTTATCAGAGCACAAGTCACATGACCTGAGGGCAGCTGGGAAATGTCAAAATGTCTAGCCCCATAGCAAATTTTAAATTTAGATATAAAAAAATCCATTTCTTGTTTTGAAAAACGGATTTCAATGCAGGATTCTGCTGTAGTAGCACTATTAACTGATACATTTTGTAAAAAAACATGTTTTTCCACAACAGTATCCCTTTAATGATTTTACCATTTCAGTTGGAATATCGGCTAATGCTCAGAGGAATACAGAGAACAGTAAAGACAGAGAAACTGCCTCATACTCTGTTTTACCCCAGAGTGATAACCAACAAGGCTCTACAAGTGGTCACTCACAGGTAACTGGCATATTGTATATTGAATAGATGAAAACAGATGTTCTGCATAATTCTATTTATTATTTTTAGACAAACTTTTTCTTCGTTTATTCATTTGGGTATGTGTGGTTTTTGTTTTCGCCATTTCATTTCTCTTCATTTTGTTTTTCCATTGTGTTTAATACAGATAGGAGGTAGACTATGTACGGAGACCAAGCCTGGGACCTTTAATCAGTTGTGGAGTGTAGAAGAACAGGTAATGGGGAATAAATTGTTTTCTGTCTTTAGTTATTGAGTGGATGTTAATTTGATACCAGTTTGTCCATTATCCCCTCGTTTTTTTCCCCCAATTTTTTGCAATCTGTAGTAAAAATTGTTCTCTTCGTGGAACTTGAACATTTGTCAATGTCCCTGCAGTGAGCAGTTTGATTACTGTAACAATAATCTAGATCCTTTGCATATCCGCTCTAACTATTGTATGTTTTCTGTAAAGAAACACAGATGCTTCTTAGTATTGAAACATCTAACGCAATGTGCTGAGAAACATGAATGCAGCTAGCTTCTTTACACCTACAACTACAAAATAATGTGTATTATGACCTGAACAAATTAAAACTTCTATAGATATTAATACCGTTTTTATTCTAAGAGATCAATTTAATCTTAGATTTGTGTAACATTTCCTGACATTCTTTTTGCCTTTCTATTTCTTTTATCATGGTAGCTATAGAGTTCATGGATTTAAAAAAAAAAAAAAAAAATTGTGCTAATTGTTAAGGGCTCCACAACCCTTTTTTCATGAGCTACTTTCATATTTAAAAATTGTCTGGGAGCCACACAAGAACGAAAAATATTTCAAGACTTCGCCAAATAAGGGTTTTGCCAGTCTGCTTGTGCTTTTCTGCCTTAAAAATTGCCTTCAAGATATAAATTGAAAAATAAACCTTCAGGCAAATGGGAGCAAAGTGGGATGGTGAGCAACATCTTTCTCACATGACACTGCTTGGAAAACCACTGTTACAGAACATTAATGCAAACTGGATATTGCATCACAGATTTCCCCCATTTCTTATTAAAACTATAGAATTGTGGAGCTGAAGATTATTTTTAGAATTAATTGAGCAAGTTAATGTCTTTTTGTGCACTGATATCTTTATACTTGCCGTACTCTGGGCAGTATTGTCTGCTGACTCATGTATGTGTCCAAATGTGGCCGGTCTTATTTCCTTATTGTGTGTAGGCTTAAAAATCCTGTGTGAAAACTCCCATGAGTCGTTTATGTGGTCCTCTTTGGATGAGTCTGTCTAGGTCATGTCATGTTATAATTTTTGCCTGCCAGTCAGATGATTTTGGCCCTCCATATTATTGGCAAATCTGGCAAAGATCTGCTGACAATAAGAACAAATCTTTCTGTATATAGCCAACTTTTTTTCTTTTAGACTAGACTTGACTACCAAATAAATGTATATGGGTCCAGTCTTGAGTGTACGATCATATTTTATCATTATAAATTTGATTTGTTTCATATGTACAATCTTTTTCAACAAGATTGCATCATTTTTCATTAATGCCGTGGTGCTTGAAAGTTTGCATGCTCTTTTAAAAAGTTTGCATGCTCTTTTAAATTTTCATTATTTCTTTATCAATATGGCCATAAAAATGCTGGTTTTTAATGCAAGTTCTAAAATGAGGTCATAAGAATCCAGCTAATCAAATCGTCATATACATGATTTTTTGTTATTGAAATATATTACATATTTGTGTGGCAAATTGTGTGAACATTTGCTTTCACCAGCGATGTGTCTGTTATGGGCAAAAAGTAACTCTTGCAGCATCAACTTGCACATCGACTTGAAGGAATTTTAACACATTCCTCTTTAAAGAACGTTGGGGTGTTGAGTCATTTGTGGGCTTCCTCAGATGAAATGCCTGCTTCAGGTCCTTCTACAGTGTTTGACCCACCGAGTGGGCAGCCAATTCAGACTCCGATCTGGCAGGAAAGGCTACCTTTATTTGATTCAACTTTTCTTAATGTATGCAAACCGATACAGTTTGATTTGGAAAAAGTTATTTCTGCTTCATCTGTAATTATTGGGGGGGGGGGGTTATGGTGGCAATGGGAGTGAAAGAAACATTGATGGTTTTTTTTATGCATTTTTAGAAAAAACTGGAAAGATTACTTCTGAAGTATCCTCCAGAGGAAGTGGAAGCTAAGCGATGGCAGAAAATTGCTGATGAATTGGGAAATAGGACTTCAAAACAGGTAATTTATGACAGCCAAGTTTTCTTCTCCATCCCAGAGTTAAATCTGTGCATGGAAAAAATTATGTTGTGGTTAATTTATTGAACACGGCTGCATATGTGCTTGCTGCCAATGTGTATGTAACCTTATGCATGACTAGCAGTTAGTGTGTTCTTCAGTTACCTTACAAACATAATTTAATGCAACATTCAATTTAATTGCATGGTATTTGATAAGGCCAAACAGGGCAGGGCCTGGGCAGTGTGCTGCAAAACATCATGCTTCCCAAAGGAACTGTTTTTCCATACCCTATTCATCAATTTTCTGTGCAAAATATGAGGGCAAATGTTTCCTATTCTAGTAACTCAGTAAATTTAACTAGTGATTTTTGGGTTATGAGACCAGGGCAAAATTTACTGTGTTCCGATGTAGCTCAATAAGAATCTGTATTCAATTTTTGTCTTATATTGTAAGCTTATAATTTTTGTTTTTAAGCTCCTTTTTGTTTTGTTTTTTTTTTTTTACTTGAATACAGATAAGGTGTATGAATTATCTGTGTCAAACATTTGTTGAATGAATATTTTATTTTTTAGGTGGCTAGTAGAGTACAGAAATACTTTATAAAATTGACAAAAGCTGGCTTACCAGTGCCGGGAAGAACACCCAATTTATACATGTATGCTAAAAAGGTAAGGAAATTAATTTATTAAAGTTTATAACATGATTGATTTGAACTTGTTCAACAACTTGTGCAGCATCCAGTCACATTGCCTGTTGGGCCATATTGTACAACCTGAGATCAAGGGATGCGGGAGGGAGGTGCAATTCCTGTGAATTATAAATTAAACTTCTACATGGAGGGATAAGGTAGCCCAATCAGCACCAAGGAAAAAATGTTTAAAGTGGGATAGGGCCAGTTGTCTTAAAGCATAATGAAAAGGGAGTCAAAATAGGCCCTGGCATTACAAATATACAGAGGCCAAAACAGCCCCCCGCCAGCCCAATAAATAGTGGGTTTCTTTGGCATCATATAGTAGCTCCTCTGACATTTGTCAGAATCTACAGATTGCCAGTCTGGGCCTGGACATAAAGACAAACAAAAGTGCCTTTTCTGCCATATTATCTCTTTTGAAGTTGAAAACTTAAGAAAAGCGCAATATGTTTATTTTTTGGGGGTTGTATAAGCTTTGCGTTCTAGTAGAAATGTACTTGATGTGAAAAAGATGAAAAATGATAAACTTATAGAGACATATTTACATTTAGTCTTCAGCTAAACGACAGCACGCCCTTAACAAATATCTCTTCAAACCATCCACCTTCATGACGTCCCATGAACCCCCTGTGTACATGGATGAAGAAGATGACCATTTCAATAGCAGAGACCTAGATGCAGCTGGCGATGAAGAAATATCGGTAATATTCTATAACAAGGGTTCTAAAGTTCTTTCTGTAAAGCACTGGATAACATCTAACTTTTATGTTGGGAAACCACATCTAGTTTATTTCAGATAATTTCATCTTTAAAAACATATTGTTACCTATACCTATACGAACTATAGAGTTTAGTATCACAATAGCCTTTGATATTCTGTCTGTCCAAAAAATCATCCAAGCCATTCTTAAAGGCATAAATAGAATCAGCCATCACAACATCACCCGGCAGTGCATTCCACAACCTCACTGTCCTGACTGTGAAGAACCACCTACGTTGCTTCAAATGAAAGTTCTTTTCTTTTAGTCTAAAGGGGTGGCCTCTGGTACGGTGATCCACTTTATGGGTAAAAAGGTCTCCTGCTATATGTCTATAATGTCCTCTAATGTACTTGCAAAGTGTAATCATGTCCCCTCGCAAGCGCCTTTTTAATTTAAATCTTCCATCCCTTTTACCAGTTTAGTTTCCCGTCTCTGCACTCTCTCTCCAGCTCATTTATATCCCTCTTAAGAACTGGAGTCCAAAACTGCACTGCATACTCCAGATGAGGCCTTACCAGGGACCTATAAAGAGGCATAATTATGTTTTCATCCCTTGAGTTAATGCCCTTTTTTATGCAAGACAGAACTTTATTTTTGCTTTAGTAGCCACATAATGACACTGCCCAGAATTCGACAACTTATCTACAAAAATCCCTAGATCCTTCTCATTTAAGGAAACTCCCAACACACTGCCATTTAGTGTATAACTTGCCTTTATATTATTTTTGCCAAAGTGCATAACCTTGCATTTATCAACATTGAACGTCATTTTCCAGTTTGCTGCCCGGTTTCCCAACTTAGACAAATCACTCTGCAAGGTGGCAGCATCCTGCATGGAACCTATAGTTCTGCACAATTTAGTATCATCTGCATAAATAGAAACAGTACTTTCAATGCCCACCTCCAGGTCATTAATAAACAAGTTGAAAAGCAAGGGACCTAGTACAGAGCCCTGCGGTACTCCACTAACAACACTGGTACAATTAGAAAATGTTCCATTTACCACCAATCTTTGTAGTCGCACAAATACTATGTTCCAGGCCAACATTCCTTAATTTAACCAGTAACCTTTTGTGTGGCACTGTATCAAATGCTTTAGCAAAGTCTAAGTAAATCACATCCACTGCCATCCCAGAATCGAGGTCCCTGCTTACCTTTTCATAAAAAGAAATTAAGTTAGTCTGGCAAGATCTATTACGTATAAAACAATTCTGGCACACACTCATGGTATTATCATTTGCTATAAAGTCCAGTATCTTATCCTTTATTAACCCTTTAAAAAGTTTTCCTACCACTGACGTCAGACTAACTGGCCTGTAGTTTTAAGGCTGAGAACAGGATCCTTTTTTGAATAGGCTGTTGGCTGTTCATTTAAATTCTGTTCTACTACTTGCTTTATTTTGTTCAGCGTGATCTGCAATATTATTGTCGGCACAACTGAAGGAAAATAATGTAAAACCTACCTTCCCTTTCATAGAAAAAGCTAATTTCCTTTGTACTGTTCATTTCCTGTTCAATGCTGATATAAATGCATGTTATTAAAAGAGTGGCTTGCTTAGTACATCTTTTTTTATTTTTTAGGATGATGAAGATATTCATGTTGATTGCCATGGCCTAGCAGAATATAAAGAGCTCCTTGAGTTAAAGAAATTGAAAAAACAAAAACTACGTCAGATGCAGACTCAGAGTGGCTTTGTACAACACGTTGGCTTCAAAGTAAGTTTCTGACATAAAGGTAACTCACGCTAACTAGCCGCAATGATCTCACTGAACAGAAAAGGAGGCTCTGGAATATTTTTTAAATGCCATTCCTGAAAGTATTTTACCACCTATTCATGTCAAAAGAATTAATTATTAGGATCATGAAGTGTGGGGGATACAGCAACGCAAGGTTATAAAGAAATTTATAAAGAATCTTGTCAATGATATAGCATCAATTGCTTACTACCAATACACTTAAAGGGCAAATCAGCCCCAAAATATAAATTTGCCTAATAAAAGAAAACCTAATTCAAAGCACTTTTTAAATATACATTTAGTAAAACATTTCTGTGCTTTCAAAGTTATTTGTAAAAAACGGTTGTTTTTGAAAGCAGCATTTGCTATCTCCTGGTTGTTACTTTTTAAATCATTTCGCAAAAGTCTTAGTTCATGGATCCACACACACAAGTTTTTCTGCAGTGGGGAAAGCACCGCTTCGGGGGGTACAACCTCCCTTCATCATATCCATATTAAGGATTTCCTTTTTTGTGGCCACTGGATGAGCTTTTCATACTTTTCTTGATGTGGGCCCTGTTAAGCAGAGCTATTGAAACATGGTCTGTATTTACAGTTAACAAGCTTGAGGACTGGACTGAATAGCTTAAAAGGTTTCGACTTTACATCCTTCAAAACATTGCATCCATTTTGCAGTTCCAAAATTGACCAGCTGGTGTTGCCAGAATAACGCAGTAACATTTGCAACTTCATAGAAAGATATATTGACGATATTAATTCTTGAAAAGGCAGTTGATCCCTCCAGTGTTGATAGCAATAAAGATCTATAACTTGCAATATTAAATACAGACTGACATCCGAAAATAACCATTTTTATTATCTATCATAACATTATCTTTGAATGCTATTTATAATTTTGCCAGAAAAGTTTTTGCCTGATGCTTTTACATTACCTTTCTTACTACCTTTTCCTCTATGAGGGGGCTGCCATATTTGTGCAGCAGTAGTCTGTTAGCATTAGAAACTCTTAACTGACAGGTTAAGAAGGGACAGTCAGGTTGGCAAAACAGTCAGGTTTAGGAACTTCAAGTGACAATTACTTACAAAAGCAGAACAATCATTGAAAAACACCTATAGGTAACTTTTAATGTTGATTAATATTTTGAAAATAACATTTTTAGTGTCAGTATCACTTTAACACAAATCCTTTTAATACATTTTCATGACTAATCCAATTTCTGCCGTTGATTCATATGACCATAGAGTATTTTGTTTACCACCTCTGTCAAGGAAAATATTTTGGTAAGTCCTAAACACTTTCTACATATCTCATGGAATTCTGTAACTCTGCCTCTGTGTAACTAAGATGCAGCCTTAATGCCCTGATTGGGGTGATAGAGTTACTTATATTGTGAGTTGTAGTATAACATAAATTTAAATTTGTATGTGTATGCAGATTTGCTTGGGTGCACTAGGAACTTAAATGATTACTGCTATAAAGATCTACATTGCTAAAATAATTCTGTGTCTTACAGTGTGATAACTGCGGAACTGAACCCATTCAGGGTATTCGGTGGCACTGTCAGGACTGCCCACCTCAAATGTCAGTGGATTTCTGTGATTCATGCTCTGATTGGTAAGTTGTATTGTCTTGGTCTGGACATGACCTATTTCATAAAAACGTTTATGAATTGAAATAACATTTAAAAAGTAAATTTTATCACAGCTCCAGTTACATAGTATTTGGCAACTGTTCTGTAAAGAAGGGTGCAGTGTGGAGTTGTGGAACATTGCTTGAAAACAGTTCTGTGGTCCTATCTTGTAGGGTGACTATACATGGACTTGCACTAGAGCGGATTGTAACAACTGGTAAAATCATGTTGTGCTGATCATGATGAATTTGCTTGTTATAATTAGATTTTTTTGGCCAAAGTTCAAAGCAGCTCATCTGACTCAAATCAAACTCTGCCTTTACTTTAAACACCATACCTGCAAGGAAAGAATGAAGGTAGTAGCTTTGTGCGAGCGGTCTGTATTTAATTACCAGGGACTGGTAATCCTGTAAATAGTTGGGGACAAATACAGGGAAATACTACAAGAGAATCTGTTTGTCTACTTAAAAAGTTGAAGCTTAGGTAAAAGCATCTTTCAGTAGGACAGCGATCCCAAGTACAAGAACAAAGTAATATTAAAGTGACTCGAGAACAAAAAGGTCAATGTGCTACAATGGCCCAGTGAAAGCCCAATTCTCAGTCCAGTTGAGAGCCTGTGGGACAATATGAAAACTTAAAGGGATTCTGTCATTATTTTTATCATGTCTTTATTTCTAAATTACACAGTAAATAATTTACTATGCCATGTAAATTTTAATTCCTAATCCTACAAGTGTATTTTTTTTGTATTTGGTGTGTAGGCAGCCACCTTGTGTCATTTTGCCTGGTCATGTGCTTTCAGAAAGAGCCAGCACTTTAGGATGGAACTGCTTTCAGGCAGGCTATTGCTTCTCCTACTTAGTATAACTGAGTCACAGTGGGACATGGATATTTACTATTGAGTGACGTTCTTATATCTACCAGGGAGCTGTTATCTGGTTACCGTTCCATTGTTCTATTGCTAGGCTGCGGGGGGCGGGGGGTGATATCACGCCACCTTGCAGTGCAGCAATAAAGGGTGATTGAAGTTAAGTCACATGACTTAGTGCACCTGGGAAACTGACAATATGTCTAGCCCCATGTCAGATTTCAAAATTAAATATTAAAAAAAAAAATTTTCTCTTTTGAAGTGCAAAAGTCTGCTGGAGCAGCAATATTAACTGATGTATATTGAAAACATGTTTTCCCATTACCGTATCCCTTGTAGTAGCTCTGCTTTCATTGGTGGTTTACCCAGGACCCCCCTAGACTTCCAATCCCACAGTAGTAAGGAAAGCGAATTTTTTTTTTTAAGGAATGCTATTTTTTTGTTTTAAGAAATGATGGCACATTTTTCAGCAGTGCAGATTTATAGTACATTGTGTGTGAATGAATGTGAATGAATATGGAGCTCTCTGTGATGTTAATGGCTATTCATAATTAAAAATCTACTGTAAATTAAACGGCACCAGTTTAACATGGCAAAACCGTTTTTTGCCTTTTTTTGTTTGGTATTTTCCAGTTTATGTGAAACAGAGACCCACAAAGAGGACCACCACTTGGAGCCTTTTTATAAAGCAGAGACATTCCTAGACAGAGACTACTGCATGCCCCACAACACCAATTACAATTATCTTGATCCAAACTACTTTCCAGCCAACAGATGACGTGACTTGGACAAAACAAATAGAATGGGCTTGGCATCTTGTCCAGGAACATGGGGCAGCAGAATTGTCCGTTCAGTTTTCAGAGTGTGAAGATACACAACTTTCTTAGAAATACTGCTCACAGCATGAGACCTTCTCAGAAGGAGCCATCATTTTGCAATCCTGCGTTGTGCCTGTTCCAGGTCCCTGCACAGCAGCCGAACATTCCATGTGCGCAGGAGGATGATTTCACTTGGAGCTTTATCTTTTCACCATGTTATTTCAGATGGTCCGTATCAGGGAACACACGAGAAAAAGAAATCTAAGTACGCTGTTACAGATAACTCTCTTTCCAAAGGCTACAGTAAAGAAATAATCAAAAAAATGTGAACTATTTATATTAAAACCAGTTTACTAGCTTGCAGTTTTGCTGTGAAAATATTCTTTTGCACAGAAACTGACATTTTGAGGAGGTTTTAAACCAATCACAGTGTTTTGCTTGGAGGATTTACTGTTTAAAAACCAGTTACCCACTTTTGGACTAACGCAGGTCTTTGCTTGAAATATGAGCTGCTTTTAATCACAGACACAGATTATTTACCTACAACGAAGCACTACAGTGCGGGGGCCTGTTGCTGCTTCTCTAACCAGCTCGTGGTGTGTGTGAATGTCAAGATTTTCACTCAAATATATTTTTTAAATGTAATGTTCCGATGATCATGTGATGTGTACAAAATATGGTGAAAAAGTGCCAGTTGTAGTAACTGTGTGAAGTCTAACACTTAACCTTCCTTTAGTCGTCATTTTCTGAAATCAAATACACAGCCTTCTGCCTCTGAATTCCTGCGATAGTCACCGCAGCTCATCCGAGAAAACTGCCTAATTGGAGTCCTATATATGTCTTGTAGTTTTCCTCTTTTGTAGTCTGCACAAAATCCATGAAAGATTGTATTTTTATTAATATTTAAGCAAGTGATCACACAGAATCTAAGCAATGAGCTAGATGGGGTTCACATGCTGTCTTTTATACTGCTGTGTTTTTTTGTTTTCGGTGTCCATTCTTCAAGCCCACAAAATTCTGGGGGCTTGCAGTTTTGTTGGGAGACCTCATGCAATCATGCAGGTTAAGCTTGTTGCTTGGAGTCTAATAGCAGATAACTACTAAGCCCTCTGAAAGAGTCATGGTTTCATTTTTGTATGTTTTTCTTTTCTCCTCCCTTTTTTTTTTCACTCCCTTTTTTTGCGTACAAAGTATGTTCATAATAATCAATTGTCAGGAGAACTGTGAGAAATAAACTGTATGAGTACCATCTGTTGATACATCAAAGCTCCATAGTCATTCTTGGTGTCTCTTTATGTTTTAAATATGACATGGCAGGTACAAATCAAATTCGCTATAGTTTCAGTCTGCCACAAAACATCCATTGGGATTCCCACTCATATGCAATAAATGACGATTCATACCAAACAGTGAATTTTTATTTTATTTATATATTTATATAAGCAATATATAAATTACATAGTCTGCACTTTTTCAGTTTTTTTTGTGTTTTAACAAATACATGTTCAGCTTATGTTGCATCAGTCATGCAGGCTTAAATTGAAGGGTGGCAGTGGGATGCAGTTGATGCTATATCAAGGAAACCGGTTACTGAAATAAACAACAAAATAGCAACACAATTTGGAACCAGCTTTCTTTAAGGTGTGTGGCAATAATCCACATCAGGCAAACCATGGCAGCGGTAGAGCAATGCACAAAAACACCTTGCCACTTCATATTTTTCATGCAATCATCAGGTAGAATGAATTGCTCTTTATTTGTTGATTTGTGTGATTGGGCAGCATTGCTCTCAGATGCTGTTCTTTCATGGCTGTGCAGTCAGGGGGTCACAATAGTAACAAGGTAGGTTTTTACAAGTATGGCAGACTGCAGGTAGACGATAGAAGCCAAATGCATCAAATTTTAAAGTGACAGACAAGTTTAAATCTCTCTTTTTCACTGAAATATTTAGAATATGTCTCTGTAAGGTAAAAATATTTCTTTTGAGTTCTTGTCTGAAATTGCCGAATACTGTCCAGAACTGCCAGTTGGGCTGGGCTTCTCAGGCACTGACAGGTACAGAACAGGGTGACCAAAACACATGTGGCTGAATACAGCAAGGGTACATTTGTTTTTAATGGCTTTACAATTGCAAGCGATGATTGGTCTTTGATCATACAGAGCCTAACGTACCACCAGCTCTTGTAAACTGTTAGCCTGTGAGAAGTCATTAAAAAGTTCAATGTCCAAATAAAGGGACAAGGCTACAAAGAAGTGATGTTTCATCATAGAAGGTGGACATATTTTTCAACCCCTCTAAGTAGATCTAATTTACTTAAAGTATATCTAATTTACCTTACAGAAAATGTAAGAGCATACCCCCTTAAACTCTATTGTGACAGGGAACAAATGAAGTCTCATTAGATACTGGAAGTCACCAAGGAGCTCCATTGTTCATACCTTTATACAGGTCATTGAATGGATTTCATGGTGATTTTGAATATCCATACTAAATATTGGTCTTGTGCGTTTATGGACTATACGTGTTTTCAGAACTATAATCGATTAGCCTTTAAATAACGCAGCATTTTGCAGAGAGAATATACATTGTTCCCTGTTCCAGTGGAGCTTACAATCTAAATCTTCTATCTGTATGTTTTTGGAGTTTGGGGAGAACTATGAAATCATGGCTGAAATCATACATGGTCCCATTGCTTCAATCCGAGATCTTCAGACTGTATTCCTTTGTTCAATGAAGACAATGTAACACTGAGATCATTAATAGTCCGTGACCAGGATGAATACGTGTCCAAGTGGCATTTTGATAACGGCATTTTTCTTGTATGAATATCCATATTAGAGAACGTTTACTAAATACAAAGTATTATAAGGGAGAAATGATGATGAGCAGCTGCACAGTCTTTCAAAGGTCAAAATATACATTCAGTGTGTATGAGGTTGGAAACAATGGTGTTCTTACAGTAAGGGAGGCAAAGCCGTTTTGAATATTCAACAACACAGTAGGCAATCATTAGAGTACAACATACGTCAACATGGTACGCAGCATGGATTTTTTTGGCATGCACATTTATTGACGTGTAATTTCATTGAAGTGACAACATGTAAATTATTTATGTCCTTTTCCTCAGGACAAAGCAATTTGCACATCTTCCAGTCATATCCCCATTTCTCCTTCTGGATTCTGAATGTCCAGATGCCAAAACAACTGCCTTTAGTGTGACATCATAAACCATGCTGTATGATCTAAGGACATTTCTATGCCATGCCACTCTTACAGGAAAACTATACCCCCTAAACAATTTAGGTCTCTAAAAAATATATATTCCATAAAACAGCTCATATGTAAAACCCTGCTTCATGTAAATAAACCATTTTCATAATAATTAGTAGTATGTGCCATTGGGTAATCCTAAATAGAAAACTGCCATTTTAAAATACAAGGGCCACCTCCTGGGATCGTAGGATTCACGGTGCACACAAACATACCAAAAATGTTAGAACTCTTGTCTGTTAATTGGCTCATGTGACCTGTCTTTTGCTTCCACACTTCTTCCTGTTAGTGTTGTATTTCTGGTCAGGTGATCTGTGAGGCAGCACACAGACTAACACAAAATAGTGGCTCAAGGCAAGAGATGTAAAAGATTTACTTTTATATATATATATATATATATATATATATATATATATATCAGTTTGATAAGATTCTTTTATATGCCACTTAATTTGATATAAACTATGTTGTTCAAGTGTTCATTTTGGGGGGTATAGTTTTCCTTTAATTGTTTTTTTACTCCCAATTAAAAAAACCAGAGATGCTTTTAATGACAAAACATAATGTATGAGATTTATTTTGACCAACAAAAAGCATTTTTTGCTTTGCATTATAACCGTTCCATTTGGCAAAGCATTGGTGCTATTCTTTCCCTTTTGCTGTGTAGCCCATTGTAACAATTTCTTCTTATTTTCACTTTGATAGAACCAACCAGGAGTGCCTTAAGGGAACTGTACACTCTCTCTTGACAGTTTCACTCAAAACTTATAGATATACCCTGGTAATCATTTATGAACTAAGGTAAGAAGTTGCATCAGTGCATTTACCCATGGCAACTAATCAGCAATTTGTTTTCAGCTAATACAGAGTTTAGAAGGAAAGTCACAATTACTTGGGGATGCCAAAATAAGGAACTTCCAAGTGAGTGTATTCACTTACCTGATCCCCCTGCTCATCATGTTAGTAGAAAACTGCCCCGCCCCAGGGTTCTTTTTGAGTACCACAGAGCTATCTTCTTCTTCCACTTCTTTTTTTCTTCAAAATCCCAGGGCAGACAACGTGCGCAGTATTGAAAGAACCGGCAGTTTTGCTAAAATGTGACTTTTCAATCTACTGCAGAAAGAAGCAGGAAGAGGATTGCTGGGCCAGTGAAATTTTCAGGACCACCGGCCTGGGGTAACTTGTAGGTGAATACAATCACTGGGGGGAGGGGAGAGCCTACATTTTGGTATCCACCAGTGATTGCTGATTTCCCTTCTCCTTTAAAGTGATACTGACACTAAGGGGCCGATTCACTAAATTCAAGTGAAGGATTCGAAGTAAAAAAACTTTGAATTTCGAAGTATTTTTTGGGCTACTTAGACCATCGAATGGGCTACTTCGACCTTCGACTACGACTTTGAATCGAAGGATTCGAAGTAAAAATCGTTTGACTATTCGACCATTCGATAGTCGAAGTACTGTCTCTTTAAAAAAAACTTCGACCCCCTAGTTCGGCAGATAAAAGCTACCGAAGTCAATGTTAGGCTATGGGGAAGGTCCCCATAGGCTTGCCTAAGTTTTTTTTGATCGAAGGATATTCCTTCGATCGTTGGATTTAAATCCTTCGAATCGAAGGATTTAATCGTTCGATTGAAGGAATAATCCTACGATCGTACGATCGTAGCATTTGCGCTAAATCCTTCGACTTCGATATTCGAAGTCGAAGGATTTCAATTCCTAGTCGAATATCGAGGGTTAATTAACCCTCGATATTCGACCCATAGTGAATCAGCCCCTAAGAAATAATTCTGCAAAATAATAATGTTACCCATAGCTCATAATGTAATTAGTTACTTGAAGTTCCTAAGCCTGACTGTTTTGCCAACCTGACTGTCCCTTCTGAACATGTCCATTAGAATTTCTAATGCTAACAAACTACTGAAGCTCAAATATGGCAGCTCCCTCATAGAGGAATACGGGGGATTAGATGGGTAATGTAAAAGCATCTGCAAATACCTTTATGGCTAAATTAGAGATAGCATTCAAACAAAATGTTATGATAGATGTAAAAAAAAAAAATAATAATTTCTGGTGTCAGTATCTCTTTAAAGCAAATATGATATTGGTTGCTATGGGTTACTGCAATATGGGGTAATACATTATTCAATAGGCCCCACTGTTGCTTGAATCACCTTTGCTAAAAATGAGAACAATAATTAGGACTTGTGTTGAAATTACATCGACTCCTTTTAAAATCCATGTTTTCCACATGCTTGCCATTATAAATCGATTCTAAAATCAAAGTTGGGCTATTTTCACTGAATTTTCTACCCCCCTTCCTTAATAAACAGAGCTCCCTATTTGCCTTTGAACAAACCAACCCCTCCTTCTATAAGGCTAGGGCCGCGCAGGGCCAAAATCAGCCTGCTGAAATATCATGTCAGCCCCTACCACAGGCAGTGGTGTCGGCTCCACCATGGAATGCAAAGCGTTTCTTTGCTGAAAAACAGAGTGGGGGTCATTTATAAAGTTTGCGCATCACATTTTTATTCGCGAATGGATGTACTGCCCATGTTTTTTCCTGAACGCTAATATATTGCACTGCTGTGTACGTCTTTCTGGTTTTTGCGAATTCACATTGTGTACACATTTTCGCAAATGAGACGGGTGTTTGCGTGAGTGCCCCCACTGTGCGAGGTTGTTGTGCATGAAAATTGCGAAACTGTTTTGCGAATATTTTCTCCGTTTTCATAGTTGTGGCGTAATTCAAACGCAGAGTGTGCACATAAAATTTGCGATTTTTGCCATATTTAAAAAGCTCTTATACACGTTCGTAGTGTGAAAAAAAGAAAATCGCAATTCTGTTTGCACACTCTTATTCAGCTTTATAAATGTAACCATGTGCAGGGCAAATATATTCACTGTGCGAACCAATCTGCCCTGCGTAAAGTTTATA
Organism: Xenopus laevis; assembly: GCF_017654675.1. Lineage (NCBI taxonomy): Eukaryota > Metazoa > Chordata > Amphibia > Anura > Pipidae > Xenopus > Xenopus laevis. Next base: position 75,129,947 of record NC_054377.1, read on the forward strand.
AATGAGCCCTAGTGAGTTCACTCTGCAGCCGACGCAATGGTTCTGAATGCAAACAGAAGAGGGAGGCTACTGCCCATGGCAGGGACATCAATTCGTTCTATTACCTACTCTGAGGTTCTGCAGGACAGGAAGTGACAGGAAGTACTAAAGTGAAACTGGCTTCTTGTTTATTGGCAGAAATAATGAAAACCATAGATATTTCTTAATATAATAAGGGGCAAGACTTCATTCATTTAGCTAATGTTCAAAAGTGATGTGTGTATGTCCCTTTAGGGGTTCATAGACACAGGCTTTTTTTTTTCCTTTCTGCATTGATGTGTGTTTGAGATGCAGGCTTGAGCACACCTAAAGGCAAGAGCCAACCGATTCCATTTATTGCATTTATTTTATCCCGCCAGCATCCAAGTCTGCTCTTTAACACATTTGGGTTACGTTGCAACTTGCTGCATTTCTATGCTTATAACATACATTACAGTAGAGAGATACAAATCGATGTTGCATAAACACACTTAGCAGCAATACAGAGTACAATATAAGTGCATGTGATGTGCTCAGCATACATTTTTAGATACACAAAGAAACCCTGGTGTAGAAGCCCTGAAACTAAGCACTGCCTTGTCCTGAATATGTACCTAGACTGTAATGAACAACCTCGTGAGTTTAGTCCATCAATCTCTCCTTGCTAAGGCTGATTTTGTGTCTGTTGTCAGTTCTGGTTGGTGTTTTATATGCTTTCTGTTGCACAGAACCGATTAACCCAAATGAAATCTCTTTTTCTGTATTATGCTTGTGAGGGACTAAATTACATAATATTATGTGAAGTTATACATTCAGGGAAGGGAGTGGCAGCCCATATTTGATTCCCATGTTAGTGCCTTGGATCAGTCGAAGTCTCAGGGGGGTTCATTTATTAACTCTAGGAAAATGAGCTCAGTTGAAGTTATCAGTAGCAATCAGAAATTTGCTTTTATTATTCATTGTGCTGTAATTGGTTGCTAAGGGTAACTGCTAATGCACCTCTGTTACTAAATGAGCCCCACTGTGCTTCTTCCATAAAAGCTTTATATAGTAACTTCTCTTTGTGTTTGAAATCTACTGTGTAATACAGGTATGCGATCCATTATCCAGAAAGCTCCGAATTACGAACAGGCTGCCACCCATAGACTCAATTCTATTGTTAATCCAAATTTTTAAAAATGAATTCCCTTTTCTCTGTAATAATAAAACAGTACTTGATCCAAACTAAGATATAATTAATACTTACTGGAAGCAAAACCAGCCTATTGGGCTTATTTAATGTTTAAATGATTTTCTAGTAGACTTAAGGTATGAAGATCCAAATTACAGAAAGATCTGTTATCCGGAAACCCCCAGGTCCCGAGCATCCTGGATAACAGGTCCCATACATGTATTATCTAACGATAAAGCGCTGTTGATCTTTTTTTTTTTTTAAATGAATGATTATTCCGTTGTAAAAATGATTTGCAAAATGCGAAAGACCATGCAACAGTCAGGAGAGCAGATCTTAGTGTTGGATTCACAAATATATAACCGGAATGAATATACACTATGTACACGTTTCATGGAAGCCAATTCTTTTTTTTTCCCCTCAGAAAACAGAATCCACTGCTGAGCAAATGTGGAGAAAAACATCTTCTGGAGATCTTTCTGCATTAATCTAGGAAGAAAAAAAGAAAGGCATCATTATCTTTCCGTCGTTTCATTTCTCTCTTTTAACCTGATGTGATGATATTTCATGTACATGGAACTGTCATGATGAACAGAGTCAGCCTGCCTCACCATGAGAAATGCGAATAATACATTTCTTATCAGACTTGTTTCTATAGGCCGTATTCCAACTCTTTCTGACGGGGGTCTCCTGCACATTGCTGGCTTGGATTCATGCTAGCACACAAATGTTCCATTTTATAAAGCTGTCTCTGCGCATCATTTCAAGTCTGCACATGACCTTTTGGGCTAGGCATATACCAGGAAAGGCAATCATGGCTGGTTTCTCTTTAATTTCACTATTGAACCATTTTAGAGTGCCCTAGTTTGGATGTGCTCATTCTGAGTTCTAGCCAAATATTGATCACACGTACACAAAAAAGGTCAATTTAAAACGAGCCACGGAACAATGCAATGTCAGAGTTACTGCAAAGTGAAAATGGTCACAATACTGACATTAAGTGACTCAGCTGGTGAGTTCATTAGAAAGTCTAAATTCATTTTCTTTTTCCCTGTGCTCCACAACAGGTAGCCACCATAGATATTATTTTGGAATGTCACCTTCAACCACTGTCCCTTAGCATTTAGATATACAGGTCTGGGATTCTTTATTCAGAAACCCATTATCCAGAAATGTCCAAATTATAGAGACTACGGTTAATCCAAATAATCCATTTTTTTCTAAATGTTTTCCTTTTTCTCTGTAACAATAAAACAGTACATTGTACTTGATTCTAATTAAGATATAATTAATTCTTATCGGAGGCAAAACAATCCTATTGGGTTTAATTAATATTTAGGTGATTTTTATCAGGCTTAAAGCTCTGACACACACGGATATTAGTCACCTCACTATTAATCTCCTCTAGTGCGTCAGCTAATCCCCCCCCCCCAGAAATCCTTTCTAATCGGCAGTAATGTAAATCACTGGTGGGAAAACATAGGAGTCACTAGCTTCCCGAAATCGCATTTTGCATTTCAATTGCAAAAGATGTTTCCATTAATTTATCACAAGATCCAGGCTAGAATACTGCATTTGGTTGATACCTAGAGAATACCTGCTTGCATGGCACTCAGTCTATGAAAAGTATATAGAGAGAGTTGGGTCTGTCTGATTGGATCAAATTCAACCCTCCATTGTCACCTCCCCAGCATCATTGACCCACATGAGTGGAAAGAATAAACGGAACACTGAATGTAAAAAACACAAAACTTACATGCACATATACACACACACATGCAAACATACATATAAGCATTCATTCACATACATGCACAAAATTAACTGTAGCCCTGAGTATTTTGCATGTCTAAGAATATATGCAAGCGCCGTTTAAAGCCAATAAGATCCACTGGCACAGCATTCTACACTCTTGCTGCCCTCATGTTGAAGAACCATTTCGTTGCTTCAGGTGGAAATACCCTTGGTGTGGCTTCTTGTCCATTGTTCATTTCTGTGTAAAAGAAAGCCACCCAATATTTGTCTGTAATGATCAGTTATGTATTTGTAAAGAAGTATCATGTCCCCTTAAAAGTGCTTCTTCTTTAAAAGGAACTCATACTCAACTTTCCTTTGCACTTATTACAGCTTATTACATGGAATGTTCACCTATTGGAATGATTTTTTTTTAACAAGTCCCTACTACCAAAATGCTGAATAATTTTTGTTCTGCTCAGTTCTTAGGTTAATTGGTGGCATTCGTGATGCAGCCAGGAGCAGTTAATGCAGCACAAGCTTCTGGTGTTCCCCATTACTTCAGGGTAAACGCAGTAGCACTTAAAGCACATTCTGTCCTGACTATTTCTGTCTGAATTCTGCTGAACTCTGCAACAAGGTAGTAGCGGAGAGGTTCAGCACTTACTTCAAAGAAAAGGAGGAATAGCAGTTTGGGCTCTCGGCTATCATTAAGTTGTATTACAGCATAAGGTAACAGTGCTTCCCAATATTAAAGGAGAACTAAAGTTAAAGTGAAAAGTTATGTTTTGGGCTTCTGTACCAGCCCACTGCAACCATAGCCCTTCAGCAGGGAAGATCTGTGCCTCTGAAGATGCCCCAGTAGCTCCCTATCTTCTTTTCTGCTGATTCACTGCACATGATCTGTGTGGCTGTCAGTGACTGAGCTTAGGGGCCCACTCACAATATACAGTACACATAGAATAGAAATGTCACAATATAAGGCTGATTAATAATTAATACAGATAATTACTACATGGCAGCACAGAAACCAGTGCTACTAGCATCAGAATTTAATAATGTGCCCTGTAGCATCAGTTTATTACAGGCCAACCTCATTTTGTGCTTGAAAATATGTGACAACCCCTAAACTCAGCTTAAAGGAGAAGCAAACCCTAAAGTTAAAAAACCCCTACCCTAGAAAGACCTCCCTCCTCCCCCCAGCCTAAGTGTTACCCCAGGCAAATGCCCCAAAGTCTTTACTTACCCCTCTGCACAGATTCTGTCCAGTGGAGTTCACTGGCGCCATCTTAAGCCGATTCGGTACTCTTTGGAATGAGACCAGTGCTTCGGCAATTTTTTGTGAGTTTCGGAACATGCACAGTTGTCGCGAAACAGAGAATTGCTCCAACTGCGCGTGGGCTGCTACATCGGTCTCAATCCAAAGATTACCGAACAAAAGAAGATGGCGCCCGTGAACTCTGCTGGACAGAATCTGCATGGAGGGGTAAGTAAAGACTTAGGTGAATTTTGATGTAAAGACATTACTTAAAGTCAGGAAAATGTACCCATTGAAATGCATTATGAATTGGTGGGACCTCAAATAAAAAAATGTAAAATGCAGGAAAACTTAAAATCAGGGCACTTTAAATCGAGGTTTCTCTGTATGTTCAATTTCTATCTGCCTCAGAATATATTGTACTGCTGCCTCTCTCACTCACAGCCCACCCATAATGCAACAGTGTGTTTATAAATGATATCAATGTGGCAGATATTAGATGCCTGATCTGATGTAGCCTCTTTGGGATGAAAGTGTGCTTCTAGTACAATTCTACTGCATTCAAGCCACATGAATGTGTCAGCAAGTGAAGCTCTGGGCTTAAGGAAACGGTAAACTTTCAATAAATTATACTGCAGCCTTTCCCTACACCCAACCAATACTGTTCACTGGTCAGCAGCAGAGATTTCCATCTCAGCAACATCCCTGTGACTAACAAGCTGCAGTGTTTGGATCTGACTCACATTCAACTGTCTCCACCCCCTGTTGTGACTGTAGCACCACAGAGGCCAAAGCAACTATTTTCAGTGACTTTCAGAAGTTGTTAAGTCATTCACATGGCCCAGGTCTTTAGATAAACTGGGGATGTGTATAAAACATGCAGTGGACAGGGCTCAATGGATTGTTAATAAATCCCATGTTGTCTAAACCTGTGAAATATGCGGGCCCTATATAAATAAATGTTAACAAATATTAATAAATAATAAAACAGCCTGCACCTTTCTAATTACTGCTAAAGGGACTATTGATTGTCAGTTACAAGAGCTAAAACATAATCTAGTTTATGTCAGTAAGTGTGGTACAAATATCCCTCATTTAGCAAAACACAGACAGAATAAATCTGTGCTGTTATAGGGCATGCCATTCAGCAAGCATAGCTTCCATATTGCTCTTTGCCTGAAAATTTTGCCGTTTCTGGCCACAGTGAAGACTGTTTCATATTATTAAATCCGTTTTCCATTTTCCTGGGAAATACATTTCACTGTCATGAGTTTAACATTTAAAGACAAACAGAAGTTATAAATGATAATGGAGATAAATACCAAAATCAAAAACTCATGGTCTGCTTGGTTTTGCACTGAAGGGAAAATGTCTTACATTTAGATTTTTTTCCAGGTCCTGGAAATGTCAATATGTGATTATATAACAGTTGACATTTGTACATACCAGCTGGCCATTTCTGCAGGACGGAACATTGACAAAATATAGAATTTTCTTTAGAAAACAAAAATCCTTTATTGGCAATTTTAGCTTTGCTTTACTGTGATTTACTTTCTATAGACTCACAGACAGGGATAATGATCCATTATTGATTTGTTCTTGAAAACAATTTTGGACTGCACTTAAGACATTTCAGTCTAACAATTCTTTGGTGAATCCTCACCTTTCCACCAGTCACTGGACAACTATTTCACAACTTCACCTAAAGAATTACAGCATCACTAGGTTCTGAAGTCATATTGTATTATCATTTTGCTTACAACAAAGGCCCATACATATTGGTAGCATACAGACAGTAACAATACAAATTTAGACAAATAAAGGCATTGCAAGTAATAGGGATTCCTTGAATCTATGAATTTGATCAAATCTTCTACAAGAGATTCAGACAATTACAGAAACACATTTTAATCCTTATCTGTATATTTATACGTGAGCACGGTATGTTCAGCCCATTAAAACCATTTGATTAAGGGTTCAGATTAAGTTTGGCTGAATTATAAGGACAATAATTAAGCATTCAGGTTAAGTTTGGCTAAATAATAAGGATTTAAATTATACAAAAGGGCTGGGATTTGTCCACATCCTTCAGTTAGTGAATTCCTACTAAGAACAGAAGAGTCCCTTCCAGTAGCACTATGTTTACCTTATATAAAAGAGATTTTCTTTCATAATATGTAATTATGGGATCAACAGCTTGGTAGTATGCATCCAGCCTCCTTCTGATGGTTTCTGTGTTAACATCATTCCGATGGCTGGCCTTACTTCTGTTCAGGAGACGACTGGTCATAGTTTCAGAAGAACAATCCAGGTAAAGCACAATGTTTGGCTTGCTGATCTATCATAAAATAAAATTATATGCAGTCACTTGGTAGAGACATACCGTACACTGTATGTAATCATATGAGCTCTGTACTTGCATGATGAAAAATCTGGTGCTCTGTAAAGAGAGAAGCTCCAGGATTATGGCCATTTTTGCACTTTGCACTCATTTGGCTTTGCAAATGGGGCCAAAGTTCTTTGCTATAATGTTTGTACTTATACTTTGTACTTTGTAGTTTCATATACAACCATAAAAAATTTATCTTGTGCATGGTTTGTACTGTTAGCACCTACTTAATAACACAAATTCACTTTGTATAAAGATGATAACATTTGGATCTGAGAATAACCCGTGTACTTGGGCCAACCTTTGAATTTTCTTTGATGTACTCTATGCTAAAGACCTTTTATCTAAAGGTGTTGTTCACCTTCCAACACTTTTTTTAATTCAGTTGTTTTCAAATAGATCACTAGAAAGAAATACTTTTTTTTTTTCAATTACTTGTTATTTGCTATTTGTGATTGTTTTTCTAATATTGAAGTTTAAAGTTACATTTTTTATCCTCCTTACTTTCTGAAGCAGCTCTGGGAGGGGGGGGGTCACCAACTCTGTAAACTGTTCTAAATTGATACATTTTTTTATATTTGGCCCTGCTGAGCAGTTGTACCTAGTTACATTAAATGGGCTGTTCACCTTTAAGTTAACTTTCAGTATGTTATAGAATAGCCAGTTCTCAGCAAATTTTCAGGTAGCCTTCATTATTTATTTTTTTATAGTTTTTTCTTTTTATTATTTGGCTTCTTCTTTTCTCCCTTTCCAGCTTTCAAATGGGGGGGTCACTGACTCAATCTAAAAACAAATGCCCTGTGAGACTACATATTTAGGGGGTTAGTTACTTAACTCCGAATGCAAAAATCACGGAAAATGTGTGATTTGTTTTTTTTTTTAAATAAAATCTGACTTTTAAAAAAATCACGAATTTTTCGGAATTTATTAAACCCCGAGGATGGGAAAAGTCAGAAAATGAAAATCCGGCATCTCAGACATGTCGAGGTTACATATAAGTCAGTGGGAGAAGTCCCAATGATTTTTTGATGTGCCCTGGGTTTTTGGCAATACCCTGAAGTTTTCGGGCAAAATTCAGTTTTCGGGTGAAAAATCCAAAAAAATAGTGAAAATCGGATGAAATATCCGAAAAAATCATGAAAATCAGATTTTTCATGATTTTTCAGATTTTTTACACACAAACAAAATTTTCGGGAAAGTGTATTAATAAATAAGCCCAAAAACCCGTGCGGATTTGGTCAGAGTTTTTTTCAGAAAATATTGAGATAAATTCGGACTTTGATAAATAACCCCCTTATTGTTATTGCTATTTTTTATTACTCATCTTTCTATTCAGGCCTCTCCTATTCACATTCCAGTCTTTAATTCAATTCATTGCATGGTTGCTTTGGTAATTTGGACCCTAGCAATAAGATTTGTTCTTCTGCTTAGGAAAAAAATCAGAAACCTTTCTCAAATCTTTCCTAAGGAGAAGAACATGAGAGCAGCACTTCCTTGACTACTTGGCAGTCAGAAACTGACCTGCAGGTGGCGCTGTTATAACAAAATTCATTCACATTAACAGCACATGTATCCCTTAATATCTTGGAATAAAAAATAAGAAAATAATGAATGAAAATTACAAAAGTGTTTAGAATAGCACTCTCATCAATTTTACATTCACTTATTTTAAAGGTTTACTTAACCTTTAAACTTCAATTCTGCCAAAAACTGTAAAAAATAAAGCATTGAAAGTAATTCTGGTGAACAATCTGAAACCAACTAAAAAGTGTTTGGAAGGTGAACAACCCCTTTAATAACACAAGGGGGTAGTAAAGATCCAGAGTTTACCCCAATTCTAGTCGCCCATAACAACCATAGCATAGCATTTACTGGTGTGTAGGGATGAGCACATTTTTTACCTTATACAGATATGCTGCAAAGTTTTTGTCCGATTGGTAGCTGTGGTTGGATTCAAGAAGAACTAAACCCTAGCCCATTTTCTAAATCATTGCTTCTAAATCATTGGCTACAGCTGGGAATGTAGTATGCAGGCGTGTGGTTACCATTGATATTGGAGATTAATCAGCTTGAAATATATAAAGAAAATGAATACAAATGGATTGCATTCATTACTTATATCATACAACAATATTGTAACAGTGTTCTTCCTTCATACACGATTGTTACTCTTGCTAAACCACAGCACAGAGTAAGACATACTCACCTTGCATTCGAATTCTTCTGCCTGTTTGGTTTCACGTGGAAATCCATCAAGAAGGAATCCTTTTGCGTTCCCAAGGCAAGAAGTCATAGTTTCTTTAAGGAGTTCAAGGATAATATCCTGTTGACAAAGAGACATCAAATAAAAAAAAGGGCTGATTTATTATTACAGAGAAAAAGGAATTTATTATAAAAAATTGCGTTATTTGCTTAATATGACTTCTATGGAAAATGGCAATCAAGCTTTCTAGATATTGATTTTCTGGATGAAAGATCCCATGTCTGTATAAAAAAATCCTTTGAATATTCATAGTGTTTTAAAACTATACAGCTTATATTTAGGTCTCAAAATGAAACTGACTGTTTGCTGCTGCCTGCGACAATTTTGTTAACTTGATCCATGACAGAAGCACCCCTGGGTTGAACTTATCACTGGTTTTGCAGACACCACCCATAGTTTGAAAAGCCCATAAGTCCATCAAGGAAAATTTGTGAATGAAGCCCTGTGGCACTGTGGATGGGAATAACATAAACACAAACATTTATTTAAAATGCAGGGGGAAAATGCAAATAAATAAAACCATGAATATTTGCAATTTATAAAAGAAAAAAACATCAAAAATGTACATGAAAAAAAATACTGTAGTCGATGGGAAATGCCTTTATTTTATTTTTTTTCCCCCAATGTATTGAAATAGTTTTTCAGTCATATAAGAAAATATGCTAGTTCAAGAATAATAAAATGTGGGGGCCAAAAATAAGTGGTTTTTTTGCAGTTAATTTTTCTTAAAGGAGAAGGAAATGTAAAGTACAAATAAAGTTGTATACATTGCCCACGAAATGGAGAGATACTTACAGGAATCGTTGCTCTATACGTTTTCCCCTGTTTCTGTAATCCAAGATCGTAGTAGATTTTTTTGCATCCCTCTCGCTATCCAAATCGGCTCTAATAGGGCTCACACATGTGCAGTTGAAATTTTGTAAGCCCTGCGCATGCGTACCATATCCTTTACTTCCCCCATGCGAGTGGGTCATGGGGGAGGACTAAATTTAGCGCATGCGCACTTCACACAGGGAGACACAGGACATGACACGCACTCGGCCAACATGGCGGCCGCAAAGTTTGTAAAGGGCTAAAACTTCAACGGCACAGTGTCAGTGCGGGACACCGAATTGGGCAGCAAAAGTAATGCGGTTCTGGAGAGGCACACCCAAGCAAAAATTAAAGATAGGTGTAAAAAATTACCTTTCCTTCTCTTCATTAAAAAATCAAAAACAGACAATTCTGTCCCATACACACCTGTAATGCTCACCCCCAGATTTATTTCTGTACGGAAACATTCCTCTCTCTGCACTTTCACATTCTCTATGGATCAGGGTAATTGACCGTACCTATCTGAACCCAAAGTATTTTGCCTGATAATCATATCGCTCATTATCACAAAGCAAACATATTAACGTTGGCAAGTCTGGTTTATCAGGGATTACTGGCAAAATCATTATATTTGCACTACAGAATACTGTGTAATTGCCTGAAATATACAGTAAGTTTAAAGGTTTAATCATGTCATAACAGTCAGTTATATACATATGTATAAATACACACAAACACACGCAGTAGCTAATACAGAATGCAATATTATGTCATTATGTAAACCAATATAATATTTGACTCAATACATTTTTTTCATTGCAATTCCAATTTAGACACTGTGCTGCATAATACTCCAATGTGTCATTATAATTATTACATAACACTATGTCATTATAATTATGTGATTTTAATCTTAAATTAAGCCCTAAAATATATATTTGGCAAAAAAACAACATTCAGCTAGAAACCTGAAAACATAACATTCGAATGAAGCACAAAGAAAAAAATTCTGTTCATTACTAAATGCAAAATTAGTTTAGGGGGTTATTTACTAAACCTTGAATTTTTTCTGGTCTGGCTTTTTGGGTCAAAAACACAAATTTTTAGTGAAAATTTTTTTATTATACCCCGATGCTACAAAAAACCTGTATTCTAAAAGCCACCGTCTCAGACCTCTTAAGGCCATCTATAAGTCCGTGGAAGATGTCCATATCCCAATTTGAAGATATAGTGGTTTGTGCTGGGTTTAGCCCGATAATCCTATAAATTCAGGATTTTCGACCAAAAATGATATAATTAGGGTTTTCACTAGATTTTATCAGGTTTTTTTCCTGGTCTGATTTATTCAAGTTATTTTATTAATAAATAAGGCAAAATCGGGGATGAGAGTTTGGTTGAGCTTTTTATATTTAAATTATGAGATAAATTAAAATTTTAGTAAATAACCAAACAAAATACAAACTAAAATAACTTATGCATGGATTTGTGGATTAACATTTCATTTGCTAGACAGTGTTTATGGATGTGTGTTTTTTATAAAAATGCATATAAAATTTTTTTTTAAAATGACGACAGATTCCCTTTAATATTAAGAGTCAGTCTGGATATTGTTATGGGCTAAACGTATCTGCTGTTCTGCTTAATGTTTTCCCTCTATAGTATTCACCCATTGAGAAGTAGTAGGTATGATATACTTGCCTTTGTAGGGGTCCAAGGTAAACAATTTCAACTCAATGTGAGGATTAATGTGGTGTTTTAGTGATAAAGAATTAAGGGTATAGAAAATTAGTAAATTAGGCTCCAACAAGGGCTTCCTGCAGGGTATATACTAGTGTCTGCCATATAATCACTACTATGAGCAGTATCAGGCTGGTGAATACAAATAGATAATTATCTAGTGCAGAGTAACTGAGAGTTTCCACAAATGCAGTAATCAATGAAACTGGCCTACCATATTCCTATTAAACCAACAAGAAATAATAAAGAACGATGTAGTGATACATTTAAGGTTGCCAACCGGCCGGTGTTTTACTAACCTGGCGGGTAAAAGTGATGCCAGTGTTATTAAAGGAGTTGTTCACCTTTGAGTTAACTTTTAGTATGATGCACAGAGTGATATTCTGAGAAAATTTGCAATTGGTTTACATTTTTTATTACTTGTGGCTTTTGAGTTATTAAGCTTTTTATTCAGCATCTCTCCAGTTTGCAGTACCAGCAATCTGGTTGCAAGGGTGCAAACTATCCTAGCAACCATTCACCGATTTGAATAAAAGGCTGGAATATGAATAGGATGAGTAATAAAAACTTATAGTCTTACAGAGCATTTGTTTTTTTTAGATGGGGTCAGTGACCCCTATTTGAAAGTTGGACAGAGTCAGAAGAAGAAGGCAAATCATTCAAAAAATATAAAAAAACAAAAAAAAAACACGAAGGCCAATTGAAGAGTTGCTTAGAATTTGCCATTCTATAACATACTTAGGGGCAGATTTATCAAGGGTCGAATTTCGAAGTTAAAAATACTTCGAAATTCGACCATCGAATTGAAATACTTCGAATTCGAATATCGAAGTCAACGTTTTTTCATCGAATTTGGGTATCCTGCGGTCAAAGTAAAATCGTTCGATTGAATGATTAAATCCTTTGAATCAAACGATTTGAAGGATTTCAGCGAACGATCGAATGATTTTACTTCGACTTCCAAAAACTTAGAAAAATGCTCTAGAAGGTCCCCATAGGCTAACATAGCACTTCGGCAGGTTTAATTTGGCGAAGTATTGAAGTCTACGTTTTTTTAAAGAGACAGTACTTCGATTATCGAATGATTGAATATTCAAACTATTTTACTTCAAATCAACGTAGTATCCTATTCGATGGTCGAAGTATCCAAAAAATTACTTCGAATTTTTTTACTTTGAAAATTCCCTTGAATTCACTTCTATCCTTGATAAATCTTCCCCTTAAAGTTAACTGAAATGTGAACCAATCCCTTTAATAGGGGTAGAAAGGTAAAAATATTGGAATGCTGGTATTTTTTTTATTTTTAAAGTGGCGACACATTGGTGCTGTGTGAATAATCTTTAATATTGTAAGACCCCCAGGTGGCCTGCAATAGGGACCAGTGCACAAAAACAATGATTATTAATATAAACAAGGTTATCTAAAATAATAATAATAATGTTGACCAGAACAGAAGGACTTATTGTCCTCTACCCATAACTTTTTGTGTTTCCTTATACTGTAGTGCTCACTTACCCTGTGGTTAACATTTCTGTAATATATCTGTAATTGGTGTATGACCTTGTGAATAAAGGAATGTGCTAGCCATCTAAAACACGAGGTCACACAGCGTTATTGTTTGGCTGACAGGACTGTAGCTTGTCTTTGTCATCTAACTATATTGTGGACAAAAGAATAAAAAGTTACGTTTTATCTGGCATCATCCAGCTTAAATAATATGTGTGGCCTATTTGATGCTGGGTTTATACATTTTTTGCTTTAGTCCTTTATTAAAATCTGATGGTTATTAAATTCAAGTTTAATATTTGGCTTTAAATTCTAACCTTTGTCCAGCACAGTTTTGTCCTTTTCTTTAGATGACAAGGACACACTGTGTCTAGGTTACATTAAAACCTTTGTATCTTTACATGAGGAAAGAAAAAGGCATGGGGAACCGTGACTGACATTCAGAACAAAACCTTTGTTGAAGGAACAATATAAAATTTCCGTGACTTTCTATGAAAAGTATTTCACTAATGTACTTTATGTCAACTTGTCTCCTGTGGCTGATACCTTTCCTTAGTACTACTCTATTGACTGCAGCAATAATTTATGCAAAATGTAGATATCACAGAAAATAGGTGAAGTTTTTTGCTTGCTAATATGGTAGCATGCAGTAGTGTTCTGGCTATTATGTTAGACATCCATTAACTCCAGCCTTTATACATTACATTTTTGGATAACTGTATTATAAACACTTGAACAGCCTATCTATAGGGATGGGCAAATTTGACATGTTTTGTTTCGCCAATTACCCACTTTACGTTTTAAAATGAACTGTTCCTTTAAGAACGGAATCTAAAGCTTAAAGGGATACTGTCATGGGAGAAAATTTTTTTTTCAAAATGAATCAGTTAATAGTGCTGCTCCAGCAGAATTCTGCCCTGAAATCCATTTCTCAAAAGAGCAAACAGATTTTTTTATATTCAATTTTGAAATCTGACATTGGGCTAGACATATTGTCAATTTCCCAGCTGCCCCAAGTCATGTGACTTGTGCTCTGATAAACTTCAATCATTCTTTACTGCTGTACTGCAAGTTAGAGTGATATCACCCACCTCCCTTTTTCCCCCCAGCAGCCAAACAACAGAACAATGGGAAGGTAACCAGATAACAGCTCCCTAACACAAGATAACAGCTGCTTGGTAAATCTAAGAACAACACTCAATAGTAAAAACCCATGTCCCACTGAGACACATTCAGTTACATTGAGAAGGAAAAACAACAGCCTGCCAGAAAGCATTTCTCTCCTAAAGTGCAGGCACACGTCACATGACTTGGGGCAGCTGGGAAATTGACAAAATGTCTAGCCCCATGTCAGATTTCAAAATTGAATATAAAAAAATCTGTTTGCTCTTTTGAGAAATGGATTTCAGCGCAGAATTCTGCTGTAACAGCACTATTAACTGATTCATTTTGAATTTTTTTTTTTCCCATGACAGTATCCCTTTAAACAGTAAATTGTTCACAAATTCTAAAATAGAAAAATGTGTATATATATATATATATATATATATATATATATATATATATATATATATATATACATATATATATATATATATATATATCCCCATTGAATGAATTTCTGCTATCTATTATCCTGGTAAAACAGCAACCCTGCCAATTGCCCCAATCCTCCTTATACATATACATATTAATACAATTATGTTCAAATCATTGGATAGGCTGTACCCTAGAATTTTGAATGTAAAAAATTAGCATGAAATGCAGGACCTGGGAACCCAGACAAACATGAATGTTGCAAAACAAATTAGACACTTAGCAAAAATGTCCATTTTTGATCCCTATCACTCCCTGTGAGCTTAAGGAAGATTATGATATATTTTACTGCTGTTGTTGCATTGCTCATACTTTGATTCTATGAAACAAATAGAGCAGTATCTTCATTATTTTCATCACTGTTGAATACTCATATCACCACAATTGAAATAGATGAGGCCATTTCATCCTTTCCATCTGGTAAAACCCCTGGGTTAGATGGCCTTTCAATTAGACTTCTACTTAATATACCAAAACCACCTTGTTCCTTTATTGCTCTCATTGTGAAATTCTACATGGGACAGATCCACTGTGATCCATGAGCAAGTCATTCTGAAACCAGATACAGACCCTCTAATATGTGTTTCATATATGGCAATATTGTTTAACTCCCCTGATCTAACAGAGTTCATATCCGGTCATACCTAACCACACAACTGATATAAATATAAACATGTTATATACCAAGACGTCAACGCCATATGATAATTCATGTGCACACTGTGTTGTTCCTAGATGTACCTTAGGCCCACAAGATTAATTGGTCAAAGTCACAGATCTTCCTAGTAGACTCTCAGCTGGACCTCTAATTACTCCATTTAATGGTGAACTTTTCCTTTGACAGGTGGAAAAGGAATCACATACAGAATCAATGACAGTTCACTTACCATTGGCACCTGATCTCCATGCTCCATGACATCTTTGATTAGTTTGCTTCTCTCTGTAAAATTTCCTAGGTCATTCTGCAGAAGCTCACTGACTGCCAGTGATGATAATCCATATTTCTGTGATAGCTTTTCACACTGGGTTCCTTTGCCAGATCCTGGACCTCCTTTAATGCACAGAGGAAAATAAATACACAGATTTATTACAAACGTAATTGCTCTAAGAGCACTAAAAGTCACAAAAGCACTGCTTAATGCTCATTCCAAAAGCACTTGAGCTTGAGCTTGGGCTGCGCTCTGCACTTAGTGCTATACTGGAAATCCAGAGAGGTACAAGCCTTTTTATACTATGACTGGAGGTAAATAGTTAGGGACTGCCTTATGGGGTTTACCTTGACATGGTAGAGTGGCTTATCAATTTTATTATCATAACTTTGTTACTAAAAAGCTGTTTTTGTAAATACATGCACTTGCATATATACTGAATTATTTAGAAGACGGGGACCAGGGTATGTGCATTGATCAATTGGCCAGATCAGTAACACTTACATTGTATTTAAACACATTTTTACTTAGCCTTGGAGTGCTCCCACAACCCTACTTGTTTTTTTTAAAATTGTGCCTAATCTTTGCACTTTGCACCCTGGCCTGCACTTAATACATAATAATATTTTCAAGGCTTTTAGTGCATCACCAGGGTCAGATTGGGGAGTCCATGGTCCACCGTGACTGCAACTTCGAGGGCTCTCCTTGCAAGATCAAGGGCCCCCCTCCTTGTCCTTCTGAACCATCCCCAACTTGTGTGGGCCATGTACCGCTTACCACTTTTTTATTAACTGTGGCTGCGATTGGGAAGAGGATGGTCTGGGCATATCAGCGGGCCTGGGTAGACAGGACCAACAAAGCCTGGGGCCCAAGGGTTTTTTCCCAGTTTCCTGCAGCTCCAGTGCAATCCTGTGCAAGTTGGTTTGATAGCTCATATCAATGTCAGGACTTTTGGATGTTTTATATATATATATATATATATATATATATATATATATATATATATATATATTATATTATATCAGTCTCCAAATATGTGCTGAAAGATATTATAGACAGGTTTGACCTCAGTCTCAAACAAGCAGTGCAAAAGGAACACTGTACTTTATAGATATTGCTCTTCATATTACTTAGCGACACCCACTGCAATATTTTCCACAGGTTACAATTTTGTCATAGGCTACCCTTGTTAAAGGCAATGACAAAGAGGTTCTGAAAGCCTTTTTTATATTAGAGGTACATAATGTAAAATGAACATCCAGGTAGAAAAGGAAACTGCCAGAAATTACACCGAATAAGACAAAGTTCTTAGCATTTATACTGCATTAAGTATCTGCAATCGTATTAAGTATTAAGTCCCACTTTTGTAGGTCAGGCATGTTGTTTATATGTATATAGGGTTAATTACTTGGTTTAGAGCTAATAACATAGCATTAAGAGCAACAGAATTTGACTGTTTAACACGGCATTTAATAATGGTTTACACCGTATCTTCAGTATAGAATTATATGACTCATTCACAATTAAACAGTCATATAATTGCATAAACAGAAACCAATCCTGCAAACAATTTTTGTCTGAATATACTGAAACAAAGCTACTAAGGTTTAATTTTTATTCTTCAGGGTGAATTGTTTTTTTGTTTTTGTTTTTTTAAAAAAGGTACAAGGGAGAATGTTTACTCATGTTCTGAATATAACTTTGTGTCATATTAGAATCTAGGACATATAGAACATAATGGACAAATAAGGAAAACAATAGCCTGAAAATTGCTACCATAGAAGTTTCTAGCAGAGAAGGTCCTGAGGCTTAGAGTCTATGAAGAAGGCTAAGAGACATGAGAAGGTCTTATTTGGCCTGTCAAAGGGCAATATAGAACTACCTTAAAGCTTGAAACTGTATGTCACCCTCTGCATGTTCCTGTGGGTGCAGGCTGGGTATCTTGTCCACATCTTAGAACTAATAAAATAGCACGTTAGACCTGTAATAGCTCACCTCAGAGGTAAGAGGCAGCGAGGCTAGTCAGCATGGGCAGTGGGTTCCTCTCCAAAGAGTATAGTAGGTTGTAAGGCCCCCGGAGGTACTTTGGGATCCCATGTAACCTGCATCTGGCAGGGCCCTTGCAATGCCAGCAGTTTGAGAGTCATTGAGAGTTAGTGCCTTCTTGCAGTTGGCCATCAAGCCATACAGTTAAATAACAACAAAAGTATGTGTTAACTTGGGCCATACATTACTGAGAAGGATGTGCTATCATGTTTCACAACTATTGGGAAAGTGCTGTCTCCTTAAAGGTTGGTTCACGTCACGTCAATAGTATTCTATTAGTATGTTATAGAATGACTTATTCTAAGCAACATTTTGGTCACATATTCCTTTATCAAGATAATAAAGGTCTGAATATGTGACCAAAATGTTAATTTTGCACAAATAAAAGAATTTTTCATTTTTAAGCAAGTCAGTTCTGTGAAAAAAAAATATATATACGGTTGTAGCATATTATAAATCACGAATACACTGCATAATGTGGTAGCCCACATACCCTAAATGTTGTAGCCCACATACAGAAACGTCATACGCACATATTGTCTCCTCTGTAATTGCACTCTCCTACACAAAAAGATCTTTGTTAAAAAAAACTTTACTTTTAAAGTAAAAAGAAGCCAAAGGCATGGGTGTCATATCATGACAGTAGCTGTAGGAACAGCACAGTTGATATAACAAAAAATAGTCTATTTTGCTCTCAGTACCTGTACTAGGAGTTTTCCTTTTAGACTTGTCAAAGATTTAAGAAATACATCATTTGCTTTCAATTCAAGGAAAACAAGCAATAGTAATATTAACTAAATGGCGTCAGTGTCGGACTGGGATGCCTGGGGCCCACCATAAAACCTTTGGCCACAGGCCCACTCTCCAAAATATTTTTCCATTTTTTGTCATTCACTTTCTTTATTCTTTTAATCACATTTCCTCAAATATTATCATCAGTCTCTACTTCCATTTCTTCTCTTTATTCTTATACAGAAATGGGGCAACTGCTGTGTTATAGGCATACAAATAGTTGGGTGAGTAGAAGGGCCCACTGACACCTGGGCCCACCGGGAGTTTTCCTGGTATCCCGGTGGGCCAGTCCCACACTGACGCGTATATAGCCTCCAGCTAGTCTGTCTAATACAGGAAGCCATATTATGTTCCCGAATGCAGGAAGTGCTGTAGTTTTGTGATGCATGCACGTTTCCATATTTCAAAATGGAGCCCAGAGACCTGCAACAATTTTTCAATTTGCAGAAAACACAGAGGATTGTGCCTATTTAGTGCACCTGCACTCTGCTATCCACTCCGTAAAAGATCCCTACTGCCTCTTACCGCTGTCCAATTGTATTCTAATCTCATAACAAAAAGTGTCTGTAACCTACCAGTGCAGAATCAGAAGACAGGGCATAGTCTGCAGAACAGGACCATAAACAAGATTTTCAATGGCAGGGATGGCATGTTGTACTAAGAGATACTTGTGGGTATAGCAGCTTTTTAAAATGCAAATCTTTTGTGAATTATAAAGTGGCACTTTCCCTCTAATGGTAATAAAGTTTGTACTGTATAACTAACAAACAGGTCATGTTTGCAGCTCCATCTCTGACATTTTCAGTATAAATGATACCATTAACAACCTAATTTTAGGATTACAGTAGAAAACTTACTGCCTCTAGCTTTAAAATCAATGGCAATCTATTACAAGGAGAGACAAAGTCACTTTGTATTTGATTGCAGCGCCAGAAAGAAATGTAAACACCACGAGAACAGACAAATATATTTTGCTACGAAATGTAACAGGGCAATCTTTATATCTATTTATAGAAAATCCAAGAAAATCATTAAAATATATACGAATCTAAAAAGTACAGTCAGCTGATCAAATCATAGGAAAAACATGCTGAGAACCCAGCAAACATAATTTAAAAACATTAAAAGTGGCAGCCCAATGCTAAACTTTAGAGAGCTGATACATCTCACTGAACCTCTTCCCATCTATCCAACTGTAATGTACAGCTTATTCACTGCTGTCAAATAATTACCCTGGTATGTACCTCATTTAAATTGTAGTACATTTTAATTCTACAGCACATGTATACTTACAATGATATTGTACAGTGCTTTATAAATATTTATAAATAATAATGATACTGTATATTTCTTACTGATAGAACTCTAGTGGATAGAATACTGATTAAACACTATCTATTACAGTTAGAGACCTGGGGGGAAATTTACTAAAGGGCGAAGCGGCTAACGCTGGCGAAAATTTTGCGTCATTTCGGCACTTTACCGATTTACTAATGGTAGCTGGCGTAAATTCGCTGGCGTAATTTCGCCAAGGAGATAGACCCTGGCCCAACTTCGCACTCTAATGCCAGGCGAATTTTCGGTCTGGCGAAAGAGCGTTACTATGCAAATTCACTAAGTTTTTTTATTTTACTGACCGTTACCTCTATCGCCAGACTTGCCTTTGCCACCTCAGACCAGGCAAAGTGCAATAGAGTAAATAGGAGTTCCTCAAATATAAGGGTGATAGACTGAAAAAGATTGTAAATTTTTTTTTGGGGTACCCTCCTTCCCCCTTACATTTGCTAACATATGGCACCTAAACTATACTGTAGTCACATGTGTAGGGCATTATAACAACTTTATATAATTTTATTAAGGTTCCCTGGCCTTGTGTAGTGTAATGTATTTGCTGCAGCATACACGGGCATTCTACTTTAACTGCACTCCGTATGCTAACTAGCGAACGCTAGCGTATCTTCAAACTGCTGAGCGTAATTACGACAGCGTTCGGTACCCTGTGCGCAACTTCAGATCTCCGTGAATTAGCATTGTCTAGGCAAATTTTTGGCTGGCGAAGTGTTGCGATGTGCACGAAGCCAGTGCTAGCGAATTTTTGCCGGTTAGTGAAATTGCCCCCTGGGGTTTGGACCACCATTCATGAAGGCTGCTAAAAATTGTTTAAACATTAAATAAGCCAAGCAATATTATGTTGCCATCAATATGGATTCATGTAGCTTATTTAGGATGGATCAAGTACATGGAGTCTATGGGATATGGCATTCTTTTAGTTCAAAGCTTTCTGGGTAACTGGTTTCTGGATACAGGATCCCTTACCTGTTCTGGGTATAGCAATGAAGACATATATAAATACTACCTGTATTATCAAGCTGTTTTTATAACAAGCCCATATTATTAGGCTTTCAAAATGATCCTCACGGATATACATATTTACAAAAACTTAGTTTTTTCTATCTGTCTGTCCATCCGTCCATATCTATCTATCTATCTATCTATCTATCTATCTATCTATCTATCTATCTATCTATCTATCTATCTATCTATCTACAGTATCTATCTATCTATCTATCTATCTATCTATCTATCTATCATCTGTCTGTCTGTCTGTCTGTCTGTCTGTCTGTCTGTCTGTCTATCTATCTATCTATCATCTTTCACAAATATATTTATGGCACGAAAATATCCTACATCACTCAACAGAAGAGTGTATACATCAAACTTACAGGTTACTGATTCATACAGGGGTTAAGAGGGCACTGCATTAGAGCTTACAACAATCTAAAATGTATTTTAAGGGGCAATATATTCATGTGTTTATCACGTATGTGTGTAGCTCTATGAATAAACTTTGTTTTAATAATACATTTTGCCCATTGTTTTAATTAAGCAAAATCTATTGTTTTTTTGATGTTGCTTACTCTGATAATTGAACAACAATTAATATGAACGATGTTTTATTTCCATGCTTACTTGGTTCTTTGCAGAGAAATGGTGGGAGGGGAAGGGAGCAGTTAATCAAATTAAATCTCTATCTATAAAACTGAGACAGAAGAAAACAGGAGAAAAGGATGGTCTCCTATATACTGAGTTGAACGCAAACGCTAGCAAACTCATCAGCCACCACTTCTCTCTGTCAAAGAATTTTTCATTTGGTAGAATTAAGGAATAAGGTATACAGGTAGGGGACCTGGGGTTTTCCGGATAATGGATCTTTCCGTAATTTGGATCTTCATACCTTAAATCTACTAGAAAATCATGTAAACATGATACAAACCCAATAGGCTGGTTTTGCTTCCAATAAAGATTAATTATATCTTAGTTGGGATCAAATACAAGGTATTTGGCTCACCTCAATAAATGTCCTTGAGTTTACAAGTCTAATCTCTTGGGAATGTTTTGTTTAGACTGCCTGCCTTCTTGTGATTTCAGGCTGATATACGATAGGAATGATATTCACCACTGTATCTTATTTAAGCAATTGTTCATTGTTATTAATAATTAGTAGCCTTGAGATATGGGGTGCCACATTATGGAAAAACCTCTGGCTAATATATCCCATAGCAATTATAAAGTATATTGTTTAGGCACACAAGAATTTGATAACCTGTGTAAAAGCATGCTGGCCTTTTGTGGTGATGGCACATGGGGAGATTAGTTAAATCTTCACTACCGCAGGTGACAAATCTCCAGAGAAAAAACTTTCCACTGAATAACAGTATGATCAGAGCAAATGCAAACTTGAGTGATCTGGCTTAACCGTGGGAAATTGCCACGGTTAATACAGATTGCCACGAGCCAAAAGTTTTACTTGCAGGGAATGTAAAGTCATTAAATGGAAAGTTTTTTCGCCCGCGCTAGTGAAGAACTACCCATGGCTGACAAATCTACCCATGTGCCATCACCCTTATACTACTTTCCTATATAAAAAATAGATTTTCACTTACCGACAACAAAGATTACTTTTGCCTTCTTCAGCTCTTCTGTAATGAGAAAAAATACAAGATCAATTATAAGACTGTTCATAAATTTTTGGAACTTTTGTTTTTTAGCATCTATTGTTATTCTAGTCTTGTAAGTATGTTTAATTGTTTCTTCTTCCTAAGTGGTGGGCTTGAAGGCTTGACAGGGGTGAATGATTACACACTGCTGTAGAACTGTCATCAATGTTATTAGTAAACTGCTAACTATCACTAGTTACAGTATATGTATTTGTGTGTTTCTATATATATATATATATATATATATATATATATATATATATATATAGTAAGCAATGCACAATTATAGTGGCATGTAAGAGTCACTAAAAAGCAATTACAGAAAACAACATTTTAGTCCGGAGATTATTGTTCTTATAATAAAAAGTTACACATTCTAGCTGTCAAAACGACTCCACTGAGCAATGTGATTCAGGCAAATGAAACATAAATCATTGCACTGACAGCAGCGATCATTTTCTTAAAACATACCTCCTAGCCGGTAGTCATCTCCAAAGGGTTGCATCAGCTCTGGCCTCTGAGAAGCGGCAAAAAGAAAACACAAAAAGATTACGTGCTAAGCTTTATAAACTGCCTACTCTGAAGGGATGAATGATATGAGCACTGCAGAGTATAACTACACCTTAAAAGAAAATATGTTTTTGTTTTTACATTTTAAAAGACCCATTTCCTAAACTAGATGTTTCAGATAGTAATGAATCTGGGTCAGGAAATGGTACCTACAACCCTCTGGGAATGACCAAGTTGCACATGAGTGATCTAGGTGCATCACATTAATAATTAACAAAACCAATTGACAATATGCTTATCTGCTAAACTCTGCTACTTAACCTAAAGTTGAACTGCCCTTTTTTAATTCTGATCCTGGCGCTAATTGCTAAGTCATTTTTGGCCTCCATAAGATTGCATGTGCTTTTTTATACTGACCTTCTGTTGTGACCAAGCTTGTCCTTGACCTCCACTGCTTCTCCTAATCCTTACTTCAGCACGCCTTCTTGCTCCTCAATCCCTGCCCGGACCCTGATCTGTCAACTACAATTTGCTTTATCCATTGGTACTGTGACTTGGCCTTTACTCACTGCCTACTCTACACTACACTGGTTACATGCTCATTTAAGACCCTGGTAGTGTTAAGGTGGTCACATGTGCAAATAAAGATTCTGTCTTTTCCACTCCAAATAGAGTTGACAACTTATTGACCCATGTATGGGGCAGGTTTGAAAATACCATCAGCAGGGGCTGCATTGGTGTGTTTATTGTGGGTACTTCACAATACTACCAAGTTCTTTATTATCTCTCTCTCCCTCACTTTGTATTGGGGGGGCAGATGGAGCTCTGAATTATGGCATGGTCATCTCCCATAGAGCCCATTTTTAGCAAATATTTCTACTTTTTAAAAATGATTTCCTTTTCTCCGTAGTAATAAAACATAACCTTGTACTTGATCCAAACAAAGACATAATGAATCTTTATTTAAGGCAAAACAATTCTATTGGGGTTAAAAGATTCTTTAGTAGACTTGTATGGAGAGTCAAATTATTCAGAAAACCCCATTACCCGAGCATTCTAAATAATATTTGTTCCATCATAAAATGCAGTGCTCCATGCAACAATACAATTATTTTTTATTTCTCAATTAACAGAAAATAATTATTTGCTTAAAATAGACTCTATGGTAGATGGCGTTCCAGTAATCCAGAATTTTCTGGATAATGGGTTTTCAGATAAAGGATCCTATACTTGTATTTTTAGACAACATACACAACATCTCAATATAAAACTTTACATTACAGAACTTTATTGCTGTCTGATTATTTGCTCAATATGTTTTTTACATAGTCACATAGTTAAATCGGGTTAAAAAAATACAAAGTCCATCAAGTTCAACCCCTCCAGCTGTATTATTATCACTTTATGTGCACAATTCACACAGGAGAATGAACCAAAGTTATAGAGTTAAAAGTTGGTGATTTTTAGCGTGAAGGACATAGTACTGCCAGCAATTGTCGCAGGAGTCCTTACATTTGCATTAAGAACAAACTCTTTAAATATAAAGTCCCCAAAGGAGGAAATCATAGTTTTATTGAGAAAGTTATTAATTACAAATTTCATATGCAATAAGTGATGTACACAGGAGACTAACCCTAATCACATTCTCAGAGAGTAATGAGCAAATTATTAGTATTCTGTTTTCAAAATCAGAGCTGGCTTTCAAGCTGGATGTGTGCAGACATTGGAGACTCGTTTAACAATTCTCAGAATCAGATGGTGAATGCCAATGAAGAATACACTGTATATATATTTCATCACTCAGAAGATATGATAAAGAGTGGAGTGCCACTCGAAACGTTGCATGTTGCTGTCCTAAGAAAAATAAAGACGGTTTTATGGAAAAAGGAGTGCTGTCCATTGGATGGAATTTGTATGCTCTGGAGTAGCCAATGTGAATGGGCTACTGGACGCGCACCCAATATCAAAAATTTGGGCAGAAATGTGAGTGCGGTCTGATTTGTTTTTATCACTCAGAAGATATAAATGGCCTTGAATAAATGTCTGATAATCGTAGCACATTTCAAAGCAAATTAGCAATTTCATTTTGGATGTTTTCTGAAAATACACTTTATTTAAGAAGGCAGTCCAAAAACAGCTGCACTAATGCCTCACATTAATATTTACCATTAAAGGATATTGCCTTAACCTGCATTATTTCAGCCCTTTTCTTGGGATATGTTATTTGGAAGGCTACCCTATACTCCTAGAGGCACTCATTAAGAGCTACTTTGCTTTTAGGCACCTTATCCATAATGATCTTCATACACAGAATCCATTTCACCTTCTTAATGACCAAATACACTCTCAGACAAAACCTTTACTCTGAATATAACCGCCTTCTATCCTCCTCAATATCTTCTTTACACTCTTAGCTAATGACCCTGTTTTTAGAGAATCATTTTTCTGTTCCAAATCGTAAACACATTTCCAATCCGCATATAAGCCTTCCGTTTATGATCCTTTCTGATCTCAGAAACAAAACCAAAGGGGCAAATTTACTAAAGAGCATAGTGCATTTTTTATAGCAAAAATTCACCAAAATGACAATTCGTAGGGACAATGCAATTAACTAAGGGCGAAGAGTACAAAAAAAAGCTCAGTGTTAGAGAAGTTTTGCATCATTTCTCCAGGTGAATTTTCGCCTGACCAAGCAGTAGTGCCAAGGTTCCTTCAAGGAGAACTAAAGCTTAACTAAAAAACTAGGCTAGAAATGCTGTACATTATGTTTTGGTCTTCTGTATCAGCCAGAAACAACCACTACCCTTTAGCAGGGAAGATCTGTACCTCCAAAGTTACCCCTTTAGCTCCCCATCTTCCTTTCTGCTAATTCACTGCACATGTTATTTGGTGCTGTCACTTACTGAGCTTAGGGGCCCACTTAAAATATACAGTGCACATAGAATATAAATATCACAATATAAGGCTGACCAGTGCAATTAGCATCAGAATTTAATAGCCAGCCTGGTAGCGTCAGCTTGATAATTTGCGACAACCCATAAGCTTAGCTTCTCAACAGCTACTCAGAGCCCACTGAGCATGTGAGTGTCACAGACACTTTCCAAAATGGTGACCCCATGTGACAAGTTGGAAGTCCTGGATCATTGCTGTTATTGAGAAGCTTAAACTTTAGACTTTTGCAATCAATTTAGTTAAGAAAATATGGCATTTTGAGCCATATTCAGTTTTAGGGTTTAGTTCTCCTTTCAGTGTGCCTCCGTCAATAGATGGAGCACACTTGCGCTTAAAGAATTTGGTGCAGACGTGATTCGCACACTTAACACCGGAACTAAAGCCAGGCAGTCTGCAAAAATATTTGCCACAACTGTGTCTGATTTGTGGCCGTTTTAACAAATCAGACACAGTTGCACCAGGAAATAAACATTGCCATATCAACCATTAACAAGGTTTCAGTCATACAAATTAGTCAGGCTGTGCGCCTAATTAGTAAAGGTAATATGATTATCATTCCTGGAAAGGGATTTTTCAGTCTGTGACCACATATTAAAAGGACACAACCAAATGAAACCTTGCAAATGATTATTAATTATTGTGCCAATAATTGAGTTGACTCCATAGAGTATAAAGCCTATCTCCATTCTTCACTAAAGAATATTTAGAATGCAGATTATATATTTGACATTGCAATATCTCACTGTTCTCTACCTGACCTTTACATGCCAATTTTTTTTGGATGTCCCTTAAAATATTTTCTGAAATAGACATCCTCTCATTTTATGGCCCTCTTTCTTTTTCCTATAAAGATAGGGTTGCTCAAGTAAGCTGTTCAAGCTATTTATCTTAATGAAAAAAAATATATAGAATGATTTGGCAAAGCTGTGTGTTGCCTTTTCTCATTCAGGGACACCATACGACACATTCAAACATAACAGACTTTTACACGATTACCAAACCAAACTGTTTTGCGGACAAAAGCCCTGAATTTTTCTGATTATTCAGTGCAGATCACTATGTTAAGAAACAACTTCAAGGACATCTGCCATTGACTTTACATGACCTCGACAGGTTTGATAGATAAATCTCTAAAAATTGGAGTTTCTTTACACAAAACATTCGAGTTTTCCCCCTAAAAACTTCGACCAAAAAAAAAATCGAGGTTTAAAAATGGGCCCCTTAGAGAAATCTATACCAACAGCTACAACTAGCCTTTGGAAAAACTTGAAAACCACACAAAACTATAAGTAGGTTTTGGATAAAATATTATGTATTTACCTGATCTTCAAAATGTGGCTCCAAGTCAACAGCTTCCACACTGTCTATAATAAGACTAAGGTCAAGCTCACTTGGCTCTACAATATAAAAAGAACATTTTTTTAGTGTTATGCATCTTGAAACCAACATGCCATTATTATATGCCACTTGCCATAACTGTATTGGTCTGCAGGGAACATAAAACACATAGCATTCATATAGATTTAGTAATGACTTCTCCATATTGTGATTAAAATGCAGTTATAACAGGCACATTACACTAGAATAAAATACATAGGAGACTAATAAAAACGTTTATGTTCCAAGTATGCAAGGAAAAAAAGTTGCACATACCTTTCCTCAAAGGTTTCAAACGTATCAAAAATAAATAAAAAGAGAATGGGGTGATTTGCAGATCATTTAAACCCCATATGTAATGCAAAAAAAGCATATTAAATGTTAAAAGTGGGAAATTGTATTGTTTTCTGATAAATGTAAGCTTGTTTTGCATTGTCAGCAAATGCAATTTAAAAAAAAAAAGTTTGGACAGGGGCAAGAAATGACTGGAAAAATGATGTCCGGGTAGAAGATCTCATCAATTGGCAACAGGTCGTTAATATGATTGGGTATAAAAAGAGTGGATCACAGAGAGGCTGGGCCTCTCAGAAGTAAAGATAGAAGGGGAGCCCTACTCTGTGAAACACTGCGCAAGGACAAATATTGGAACAATTTAAAGGAGAAGTAAACCCCCCTACAGCTAAAAGCCCCAATTTTCCACTTTCCACTGGCCCCCTCCCTGCTTCCTCCCCACATAGTGTTCTACTAGTATAAGTTTCCAATCCAGCAACACTGACCTATATATGCAGAGTAACGCAGCGGAGCTCAGGGGCGCCATGTTTGGTATTGCTGACACTTTTGGCAAATTACAGAAAAGAAGGAAGAAGATCCGGAAGCTACTGAAGCTACCAAACATGTTTCCCCTGAGGTCCGCTGTGATAGTCTGCATATACAGTATAGGTCAGTGTAGAACACTATGCTGGGAGAATTCAGGGAGGGGGCCAGTGTAGGGTGGTAAATGGAGGCTTTTAGCTGTAGGGGGGTTTACTTCTCTTTTAAGAATAACATTGTTTTCAGAAAAAAAAATTCCCATTTTCAACATATGACGTTTGTAATATTTTCCATTAAAAATAGGGTTTAAATGATTTGCAAATCATTCCATTCGGTTTTATTTATAATTTGCACAGTGCCCAAACGTTTTGGAAATGAGGTTGTACCTTCACAGCAGTAGACACAATTAAACTGTTTCTGCATTATTTTTGTGGATTTCTGTCAGAACCTTTAATTTTACATTTTCCCAAATATGTTTCGCCGTGTTTGCTTTGGAGGTAAATTTTTTTAGCAGTTGTTCAAGTCATGAATTTGCAGTAAAATACACAAACATTAACGGGTCGAAGTGAATTTTCGAATTCAAAAACGTCGAATTTCAAAGTAATTTTTGGGTACTTCCACCATCGAATAGGCCAAAATTCGATTTGAATTGAAAATACTTCACAAATTCAACCATTCGAAAATCGAAGTACTGTCTCTTTAAAAAACCTCAAATTCGACAGTTCGCCACCTTAAACCTGCCGAATTGCTGTTTAGCCTATGGGGGACCTCCTATAAACTTTGGCAAAGTTTTGAGTAGTCAAAGTATTTTTTTGTAAAATCGTTATTAATGTTAATCGATCGAACGAACAATTTTTACTTCAATCAAAAACGCCCGTTATAAATACTTCGACTATCGAAGTATCAAATTCGATGGTCTAATTTTTAAGTTTTTTAACTTCATATTTCGATCCTTATTAAATGTGACCCTAAGAATTCATAAAATTATTTTCTCTAAATCTTCTATTTTTTTTGCTCAATTAACACTACTGTGCTACAATCGTTAGCCTTAATGTGTCATCTGTTGGTCAAAAAGAATCATTAAGGGCACTGCTTAATGCAGTAATGAATCCATTTAATGAACAGGTTCCAATTCACATGCCAGATCTGCCCTCTCTTTGTTCCTTACACACATGAATACATGTATATATGAATACCATTTCCTATCAATTATAGGAACTATTTCATTGTTTTTAGCTTGTTATATGGTTAATCAGAAATTGGGTAAAGCAGAAAAGCTTTTTATGAATTACGCTACATTGGAAACAAAGAATGAACCGGTCAGAATGGTATTCGTATTTGTTGATAAAGGCAGCTAATGCAGCAGCCACACAATGACAAATTATGTGTACAAACTCATATGAGCAGAAAATAACCGTGCTGCCCAGCTGCTTTGCACTCTGCCCAAAGACCTGATTTGCTGTGTGGAACACATTTAAGATCAGTCAGGAAATTACATGGCAAAATTAAATCAAATTGCCTGCCAATTTTATCAGAGATCCAGAGCAGCTGCATACTTCTCTTTCTATTCTACCTTCCAGATGTTTGTGACTCCTCTGCTCTTACTCATTTACTTTTTAATGTATTTTGTGACTTTCTCAGAAAATGGTGTTGCCTATTAGGCAGGTTGTATACAGGGAGAATTGTTTTCAAGACTGGAATATCATGTCACAAAGATTATTCTAAATGAAACAAGTGAGTGTGCCTCATGAATCTATTATGTTACTATTTACTATAATGCCATGCACATGTGATTTGTTCATCATGACCATCTTCTTCTTATATGGTCAGAGCAACAAGCAATTAACTCTGTATGTGCAAAGCCAGGTCTAACAACTACTTTTGTCAGTATAATATAATATATGCAGTATATAAAGGAGAAGGTGATGTTAGAAAATGAGGGAGCTGAAGCCTTATGTGTGGAGCTATTCATTGTTTGTAAAGTGTCCAGCAAATAAATTGTAGGAGTATGCTATAGTCCCCCAAATGTAAGTGAGGAGGAGGAGGCTAAGCTCCTGATGCAAATAGAATAGGCTGCTAGTTTGGGTAAAGTAATGATCATGGGGGATTTTAATTACCAAGTACTGGAGCAACAGTACTGCCAGGACAGTTAATGGGGACAAGTTTATAAACTTGCTGCATGACAATTTTATTTAAGTTGAGCTATACTGTATCTAGCGACCTCTAATGACCCAGAGCGTATAGCAAACGCGCACCTAATTGAACCACTGGGCATAATGTGATCTCATTTAGAGGCACATTTATCAAGGTTCAAATTCATGTGAGGTTTCACATAAATTCAAAACTCGACTGGTCGAAATTCATTGTTAAGATCGAATTTTTTAAACGCGGACAAATTTAAACAACCTAAAAACTTGAATAGAATTCAAACTTGATTCGAGTTTTTTCTCGAATGTCAGAAAGGCTGCAAACATCTTCAAATTGATCCGTGCACTTCTCCCATTGACTTAAACAGTAATTTGGCATGTTTTAGGTGGCGAATAGTCGAATTTGAATTATTAAAGGGGTTGTTCACCTTTGAGATAACTTTTAGTATGACATAGAGAGTGTTATTTTGAGACAATTTCCAATTTGTTTTAATTTTTTATTATTAAAGGCTTTTGAGTTATTTAACTTTTTATTCAGCAGCTGCATTTTAAGCAATCTGGTAACTAGGGTCCAAAATACCCTAGCAACCATGCATTGATTTGAATAAGAGACTGGAATATGAATAGGAGAGGGCCTGAATAGAAGGATCAGTGATAAAAGTAACAATAACAATACATTTGTATCCTTACAGAGCATTTGTTTTTTAAAAGGGAGTCAGTGACGCCCATTTGAAAGCTGCACAAGAAAAAGGAAAAAAACTATCAAATTCGAATTTTTTAAAAAACTCAAATTGAATGCATTATGCATTCTGGTAAAAACACAGAACAGAAATGGTTGTCATTTAAAATTATATTAAATTGTTACTGTTCTGAATTTATTCCCTTAAAGGGGAATTATTGCGAAAATAAAAATGTTATATAAGCTTCAGCAATCTGAAATAAGAAATGTTGTGAATACAATCAATTAAATATTCTGCATTGTTTCTGAAATAATGAAGTTTATGTTCACTATCCCTCTCTCAGCAACTGTTTCTCTTCCTTCTCTCTTCATGCAGCTGTCAGATAGTCATTGACAGTTAGATCCAATATATCTTATAGGGGGGCTTCCTTTCTAGCTGTCATCTGTTATGGAACCTATGGATTGGAAGAAAGCTGATGTAATTTCTACATTTAAAAAGGGATTATGATCTCAGCCTGGCAATTATAGGCCAGTAAATTTGATATCCAAGGTGGGCAAATTATTTGAAAGCTTGTTAAGGGATCACATTCAAATGTTTGTCCTAGTGAATGGAAGAATAGGTCATGTCAGAGTAATTTGATTTGGAATTTGCCAAAGTGTTTGACAATGCCCCAGAAACCACTACTTTCTAAACTAAGGTCTGTTGGGCTTAATGATTTTGTTTGAACATGCATAGGAAACTGTCTACAGGATCAGTACAGAGGGTAGTTGTAAATAGTACAGGCTCTTAGTGGGGTCCCTCAGGGCACCGCATTGGGCCCACTTTTCATTAATGATTTAGGGGAAGGTATAGTAAGTAATGTATCAGTGTTTGCAGAAGACACAAAACTATGCAGCCCAATAAATAAATGTATTAACTAGAGTTAATAAATGTAAAGCCATGCACCTGGGATGTAAATATATGCAAGCCACTTATACCCTTAATGGGCTAGGCAAATCCATAATGGAAAAGGACCCTTGGAGTCTTTGTAGATAATAAACTTGGCTGTAGAAAGCAATGCCAGTCAGCAGCTTCTAGAGCAAAGAAGTTCTTGATCGTATTGAAAGAGGCATAGATATGTGGGAGAAGGGGGTTATTCTTCCACTGTACAGAGCTCTGGTAAGGCGCCATCTAAAATATGTCGTGCAATTTTGGTCTCCAGTGCTCAAACTGGAGATTATTGAATGGTCCAGAGAAGGGCAACTAAGTTGGTAAAAGGTATAGAAAATCTCAGCTATGAGGAAAGACTTGCCAAGTTGGTGTTGTTGACACTGGAGAAGAGGCATTTAATGGGGATATGATAACTATGTATAAATATATAAGGGGATCATATAATAATCTCTCTAATACTTTATTTACCAGTTGGTCCATCCAGCTGACAAGTGGGCACCCATTCCGATTAGAAGAAAGGAGGTTCTGGCTAAATATTCAGAAGAGCTGTAAAGCTGTGGAATTCTCTCCATGAATCCATCATACTGGCTGATACATAATATAGCTTTAAGAAGGGGTTGGATGACTTTTTAGCAAATGAGGGAATGCAGGGTTATGAACAATAGCTCCTATAACCGGTTGATCCAGGGACAGGTCCGATTGCCATCTAGAGTTAGGAAGGAATTTTTTCCTCCTCTGAGGCAAATTGGCGAGCCTTCAAATTGGGTTTTTTGCCTTCCTCTGGATCAACTAGCAGTTAGACGGGTTATATATAGTCTTTAAATGTTGAACTCAATGGAAATGGGTCTTTTCTCAGCCTAACTTACTATGATGACTTAAAATGGAGCAAAGCTTTTATTTTTAAATAAAATTATGAATACAACAGCAAATGCACCAAAGCACTGATTTCTGCAGTAAACTAAAGCACTGTATCTGCATCATGCAATGCACAGTCAATTATACTATAGTAGTACATCAATTACATTGAGTTTCATTATATCCCATGTTCACAGCTTAGTGGCAGATATGATTTAATATTATATAAAAAAATATATGAAAAAATATTTATATTTGGTCATGTATATAAAAATCCAATAACATATCTTGCGTGTGGCAAAAGTAAGTGAATTGTGCTCTCAGTATTTGGTATAATCCCTTGTTCAGCAATAACTGCATTTAAATTTTTGCGCTAACTGTTGATAAGTCCTGCACATCGAATTTTAGTCCATTCCTTCATACAGAGCAACTTCAGCTCTTGGATGTTCGTGGGTTTCCTCACATGAACTGCCCGATTTAGGTCTTTCCACAACATTTCAATTAAGGTCAGGACATTGACTTGGCCATTCCAAAACATTCAACATTTAACCATTTTTTGGTAGAAAGACTTGTGTGTTTAGGATCGTTGTCTTTCTGCATGACCCACTGTCTATTGGGATTAAGTTCATGGACAGATGTCTTGGCATTTTCCTTAAGAATTCTCTGGTATAGTTCAAAATTCATTGTTCCATCATTGATGGCAAGGTGTCCAGGCCCAGTTGCAGCAAAAAAGGCTCTGGAAAAAAGGCGCTTGCGAGGGGACATGATTACACTTTACAAGTACATTAGAGGACATTATAGACAAATAGCGGGGGACCTTTTTACCCATAAAGTTGATCACCTAACCAGAGCACAATTCCCACTGGTCCTCTTTTCCCCACCTCTCTCTTAGCTTAAGCCCGGTGCTGGTTAGAGAGGTCGGCGCCTCTCCTACTTGAAGATCCGTGAAAGATACCAGACACACGATAGCAAGTGTAGCGGGGGTGACCCCTGCACGTTTATTACGTCAGATGTAACGTTTCGGGTGTCTGACGAAGGGGCACGCCCCCGAAACGTTACATCTGACGTAATACCAGAGGCCACCCCTTTAGACTAGAAGAAAAGAACTTTCATTTGAAGCATTTGAAGCATTTGAAGCAACGTAGGTGGTTCTTCACAGTGAGGACAGTGAGGTTGTGGAATGCACTGCTGGGTGATGTTGTGATGGCTAATTCTGTTAATTCATTTGGAGGGGTTGAACTTGATGGTCTTTGTCTTTTTTTTTTCAACCCAATTTAGCTATATGTAACTTTATGTAACTCCCACCACCATGTTTCACAGATAAGATAAGGTTCTTGTACTGGAATGCAGTGGTTTTTTTCCTCTAAATGTAACGCTCCTCATTTAAGCCAAAAAGTTATATTTTGGCTTCATCCATCCACAAAACATTCTTCCACTTTCCTTCTGGCTTGTCCATATGTCAGCAATTGGCTCTCCTTGCTATCCTGTCATACACACCATTGCTGTTCATGTTTCTTCTGATAAAGGACACGTGAACATCAACATTTGCCAATGTGACAGGAATTCAGTTGCTAAGAAGTTACCCTGTGTTCCTTTGTAACCTCATGGACTATTAGACACATTGACACCTTCTGGGTAGGGTAACAACGGTCTTGAATTTCCTCCATTTGTACACAATCTGTCTGACTGTTGATTGGTGGAGTTCAAACTTATTAGAGATTCCAGATTTATGGGCATCAACAACTTTCTTTCTGAGGTCCTTAGACACCACCTTTGTTCAAGCCATGGTACACATCCACACATGTGCTGTATCTTTGATCAGGCTTTGCTGGATAAAATAAAACAGGGCCTCTTACTTACACCTGATTGTCATTCCATTGATTGAAAACACCAGACTGTAACGATTCACTTACTTTTGATACACTCAGATATGTTATTGGACCATTTATTTTTCAATAAAAACATGACAAATATCTTGATTCTTGTTTCATTTGTTCAACTATCATTTGTTCGTTGTTTCATCTATTTGTAGGACTGAAATCAGATGATGCTTTAGGTCACATTCATACAAAAATATAGAAAATTTGTGTTAAAGAGTTCACAAACTTTCACACACACCTTTATACACTTAATGGGACTGCACTAGTTAAATCAATAATGGAGAAGCACATTGGGGTCCTTGTAGATAATAAACTAAAGCAAGCAATGCCAGTCAGCAGCTGCAAGGGCAAAAAGGGCTATATTAAAAGAGACTTAGATACACAGGAGGAGAGGGACATTATTCAACCATTTAGAATATGCCGTACAGTTTTGATCTCCAGCGCTCACACGGGACATTATTGAATTAGAACGGTATGGAAAATCTCATCTATATATTTAGAAATAGTTTTTTACAGTAAGAGCTGTGGAATTGTGTGTTTCTCCCTCTGACTGGGCGATACATTAGATAGCTTAAATAAGGGGGTTGGGTGGCTTTTTAGCAGGTGAGGAAATACAGGGTTACTGAAGATAGCTCATAGTATGAGTTGATCCAGGGACTAGTCCAATTGCCATCTTGAAATCAGGAAGGATTTTGTTTCTGTTCTGAGGCAAATTGGAGAGGCTTCAGAAGGGGGTTTTGCCTTCCTCTGGATCAACTAGCAGTTAGGCAGATTTTATATAGACATAAAAGTTTGAACTTGATGAATGCGTGTCTTTTTTTCAACTTAACCTACATACCATGACACACAATTGCCATTTTTTTTATTTCGATTACCATCATTGAGGATCAAATATAAAGAGGGTCCATGGAAGGCTGAATTTTACTAACCAAGCTTTTTACAGCCTCAGGTGTTAGGTTGTCCTGAGGGGTATATTTATCAAAGAGTGAAGTTAGAGATCACCACTGTCCGCTAAAGTGAAATACCACCTCTCTCCATTCATTTCTATGGGATTTTTAAAGGTGTATTTATCAAAGGGCGAAAGTAAAAAGTTCACCATTTAATAAATACATCTTTAAAAATCCCATACAAATAAATGGAGAGAGGTGGTATTTCACTCTCAGTGGGGACAGTTGTGATCTCTAACTTCACTCTTTGATAAATATACCCCTATGTCTATATGCAGTTATGATGCAGTGTATGCTTCCACTATCTCAGACCTGTCAAGGTCCTGTATAAGTCAATGGGAGATGTACGTAGCTCAATTTGAAGTTTTCTTTATTGGGGTTTTTGGGCAAAAAAAACTTTAGCTTTTCAGGAAAAAAGCCTGGAAAATTAGAGTGATTTGGGTTTTTGCTCAATTTAATCAAGGTTTTTTTCACAATCCGATTTAATCGAGTTTTTTTTAAATTAATAAATAAGCTAAAATCAGGCATGGGAGTTTGGTCAAGCTTTTTTTATTGGGACAATGAGATAAATTCAGATTTTAGTAAATAACCCCCTAATGTTTATGGGCTGGATCAGTTTTCAATACCTTCACCCCTCATGGTGTTGTTGAATGAGTTTTTATTAGTGTAAATTTTCCTTTTGAATTATTTTAAGTAAAATTGATGTTTTGCTCAGGAGCCTACTTGGTCATGGTCTTTCTGCATTAGGCCATGGGGGAAAGTGCGCAGCTTCAGTTACAACTTCATAAATGTTTAGCAAATACTAAATACAACAGTAAACCATAGCAAAGAGAGAATACAGTGGAGTCCCATATACGGTATGGGTATGTTTTGGCTATGCCTCAGCTATTGCTTACTATTACCACTGGAAATTATTAGCAGCCATGCACTGGTCTTCGTCACTGAAGTTTGGTGTAAAAGAAAACAACATACTTACATGAGATGAATTCTATGGAATACAGATTTTTTTTTACTTTTAACCTAATTATTCAGGACATGGCTGCTAGAAATTTACAGTGTTTGTTCTGCTCCCTAAACTGAAGGTTCAAGCACATATAAAAGCCTTAATGATAAACAATCCTCCACAGTATTCATCTTTGTTTTATTGATTCGTGTAATTACAAATATTGAAATGTAATTGAATGACAAAATAAGGATTATATATGTCTGTACTTTTCCTATGGAATCCAAAGTAGTAGTTACTCTGGAACTTAATGGTTAATGATGGTTCATATGTGAACCTGTTGTGGGATATCACAACACTGGAGACGTTGCCCCTGGCAACAAGGTATAAATACCGCAATATCCAAGCACAACATAAATCCCTCAGCTATTTTGCCTTTGAATATTTATGGCATGTGCATTAACATTACTTGGAATGTTGCAAAGAGAAATAAAATCTGCACAAATCGTAATAAAAGTTGCCATTTTGCAGTGTAATATTCTTCATTAGACAAATTTTAATTGCGCACTTTAAGGTATTATTGGAGATGGCGTAATGTTTTAAAGCAAACAAATATTTTTCCCTTTACCATCTTTGATTCCCCCGCAAAGCTGGTGGCTTTGTAATATAGTGATCAATGTTAACAACCAGAATATAACCTTCATTCTATGTTTAGGTGAACACAATTGACCTGTAGTGTTACAGGTATGGGACCTGTTAACCAGAATTCTCAGGATCTGGTGTTTTCCAAATAAGGGATCTTTCCTTAATTCCTTAAAACTTCATGCCTTAAAAATCATTTAAACATTAAAAAACAACAACAATATTGTTTCCCCCACTAATAAGAATGACTTATACCTTAGTTGGGATCAAGTACATGGAACTGTTTTGTTATTACAGAGAAAAGGAATTATGTTTCAAAATGTTGAATAATGTAATTAAATTGGAATCTATGAGAGACAACTTTCTTGTCAGAGTCAGAACTTTCTGGATAACAGGTTTCCAGATAACAGATCCCATACCCATAATACATTTTTTTGTAATGTTTCCTTTCTTACAGGTCAGTTTTTTGCACAAATTAAACACACCGCTGTTCATAAGAGTTTGGTATCCCTCTTACTACTACATAGATCTGCATGTATATATACTATGCACGTTCATGCTTTAATTCCTTTAATACTGTATGTACCTATGAACTAACTATACCTTTACCTACTAAACATTGTATTGCCTTTCAGATTTACAGCATGTTCATGTGACTCACCCAGCCAGGGGCGTAACTACAGAGGAAGCAGACCCTGTGGCTGCAGGGGGCCCCAGGAGATATAGGGGCCCCATGAGGCTCTATTTAATGAGCAATTTCAACATATACTGGTAAAACAGGACAACCTCTGGATATGTTAGGGAAACTAAAATTAATTTGCGTTGGAGTCCAGTAACTTCTAGTTAACACCACTGCACCCAGCTTTCCCATCATATTATTTTGACAGAAATATAGTTGACCCATCTTGCACACAAAATTGATGACATTTGTCAGCATACCGTACATTTTTATTCTCTTTTGCTTCAATTAGGTTCATTGTGTTACAGTATTACTTTATCAAGGCAAAAAAAAAAACTGCTCGGAGATACATTGGTGTATTACCTGAATAGCAATTCTAAAGAACAACCTTCGAATACATAAAAGTCCATTCAGTAGTGTTTAAACTGGAACATTGCTTGTGTTTGTTGGATTTGCGAAGACAACTGTATTCGCATTTTTAGGTTTCAGTTTCTTATACAAGAAATGGTACACTGAAGTCGTATCATTTGGGTTTCTTTTCTAATTATGGTATCTGCTCCACAATCCTAGAAATCAAAAGATCAGCGTACTCTCTGTGCTCATTCTATGTATAGTCAGATTTAAATTGGTGTCTGTGTGTGTAATCTTCCGCATAATTGTCCTTGGCTGCTCCATTCTCCCACAGAGAACAACAAGCCTACATTGTACCTGTCTCCCATTATTTCAAGTGCAAGTGATAAACATTCATGATGCTTCACCTTGGTAGACAATGCTGCTTTTCAATACTTAGTCATAAAGCTTAGCGGCCCATGTAATAATTCTAGGAGCAGTACTTGTTCTTATGATACAGACTGGTTTAACCCTATAATATACTCTGTCTTTTCAGCATCCTTGCAATTTATAGACACAATTAAGAAGGAATGTATTAAAAAATTGCAAGTGATGTTTAAAATAACTAATGTTTAGTGCTGCTTGCAATGTAAAAATCATAAAAAAGGACGAAAACATGGCTGCTAACATTCGCAATGGTCTTTTCGAAAGTTTTTTGGGCACTGAATTCTATTGTTTTTACATGAATTGAAATAAACAATTGGTGTCTATAAAAACTTCTCAATTTTACAAGGAACGTTGATTGTTCCAGTGAAAATATTTATACACCACAGCAAACTGCATGCAATAAAGCATTGGCAACAAACCACTCACACAGAAAATGGTGTTACTTGTCACAGCCATAGGAGTGCCCATTTGTAGAACAACACCAGACCTCTTGCGGTCGCATGAAGCAATAATATTGTCAGGCAAACTGAGGTCAGGATTGGAGAAATTTACGTAGTCAGAAACAATCTGAAGGTTAAGGGCACGTGGCAAAAAGGAACATAGGAAAACAAGTTCCTGTAACAGGTAGCCAGCAAGAATATCCAAGTAACAGATGCAGAACTAGGTAGATGGTAAACAAGATGAGAGGGTCCAGAAGTCCACAAACCAGGAATTCAGTCCAAACAATAGCATCCAAAGGAGAAAATACCTACATTTAGGGTTGCCACCTGGCCGGTATTTTACCAGCCTGGCCGGTAAAAATGATGGTTGATCCCAATGTTATTAATAGGGAAAAAATAGAAATATATAGGAAGGCCGGTATGGAATGTATGTAGGTGGCAACCCTACCTACATTCCAAAGCAAACAATGGTAGTCTAGGAATATACAGCATTTTTGTGGCAAATGTTAAATTATTTAAGAAAATTATGCTGTTCCATCTTTGCCACACTATGCAACAATTAGGTTATAATAACGTTGTCATTCACTTGAAGCCCACACACATCAATGTGGAGGAGGAGCGACTGCTACCATATTGGTAATTCCTCATATATGGTCACGATGCAGTGTACATAATAGCAGAATGTCCAGGCCCGGATTTGTGGAAAGGCCACCTAGGAACGGACCTAGGGTGTCAGGATTTTAGGGGGGCGGCATGCTGCCCAACCACACCCACATTTGTTCAAAAACACTGGGGATGCGCTGGAGATACAATCATTTTTTAAATTTCCCATGCGCCAATCACCATTGCTCCAGTCCAGATGATGAAAATTTGCATGAATAGAGGGGAGGGGACAAGG
The DNA here is from genome assembly GCF_017654675.1 of Xenopus laevis. Lineage (NCBI taxonomy): Eukaryota > Metazoa > Chordata > Amphibia > Anura > Pipidae > Xenopus > Xenopus laevis. The sequence goes on from NC_054377.1 coordinate 75,169,664, forward strand.
GCGACGAACGGCAGTGGGCCTAGGGGTGCCCACTATGTAAATTCTGCCCTAAGAATGTCACAAACACCATAGCCCCATGGAAGCATGCAAATCTCAGTAAGCTGAAAATTACCCTAAAGCTTTTTTCATCCTGAAGATACGCTCTGCATCTGTCACAAGAGCTTGCCATCATGCTCTACAAATGTCATGGTATAAACTTGAACATACTTTGCCATTCTCTGTTCTGATAATGGAAAGCAAGAATTGATCTGTATCTGCCATGCATTCTACAAAGAACGGAAAGCTTTATCTGGCCCATGCTATTTCCTTCACTGCTGCTCTTGACTACATTCAACAATGAAATAATATGCCAATAGTCTCCTCCAGCCTAGTCTCCAGGTCCCAGAATATCTTGCAAACTTCTGTGATTCTCCTTCTTTAACAGGTCAGTTAACCATCAAATATGCAGGGCATTGTGGGAAATGGTATTATGGCTGGAGGAGCTGACTACGCTTGTTCCATTGGTGCATGCAGACAGGACCAGATCTGAACGGGAATAGAAAGGGACTGCTGGATATTGCTATCAATAAGATATAACATTTCGAAATAACTTTAACAAATCTTTGAAATAGATTAATAAATCCATACTGGAAAGTTGCTTAGAATGAAATTAGATTTTTATTAGGTCAAATGTTATGCTAGAGTTTACTACCTCTTCTATCCATACAAATTTCTATAATTTTTTTTTCCCTTCTGTCTTGGACTTACACAATCACAGCAAGCAGACAGGGGCCATTTTGTGGACACTGTTATTAAGACAAATTGTGTATCACCCCAAAATTGGGGACCTAATATCTATGTGCAGTGCCCTACATAATTATAGAGCCTGAGGAGGGAAGGGGAAATTTAGGAAGTGCAGTGACATGTAGGAAGTGCCTCAGGCATAGAGGCGGGGCAGATAATATTTGATTGACAGCTCAGATATTTAAGCACTTTTATAACAGGTATGGATGTTTTAATGCAAAAAATGAATTTGTGTTCCAATGTTTCATTGTGCAGCTTTTTATGTATAAGTGACAGGTCCACTTTAAAAGGTATACATCAATAATTGAACATAAAAAACATCTGCCTAACAATTCTCAAAACAATAATAAGTATTGATTAAAAGGTTTGGTTATATTCCCAATGTTTTACCTCAGAAAAAAAGGTGGACTGACAAAGAATTGTTTATATATACACAAAAAACAGCACTGTCAAAGAGAAAATGGCATATGAGAAATAAAAGATGTTTGTGTATATACAAGGTCTCCCGAGCTCCTCACCTGCCACAGGCTTCTTTGCAGGAAAGAGTTTATTGTCAACGGCAGCGCTGATATCACAGAACACTTCCTCCTCTTCCCTGTCAGCATCAAACTGGAGAAGAAATGGAACAGACTCTGTCATTGATATGTCACATCTATTCCCCGGATACTGCATGTGACATGATATTTTACATACATTAACATGGAACAATTACTCAGAAGTATCTTGTTAATGTTGTAATGTCAAGAACTCATGAATAGAATATATCCTATTTATAAGTGTGGCTTATTCATTTTTAATTTTTCATTGTTTTCCAACTGGGGTTAGCATTTGTGGGATGAGCTTACTAGAACAATGGACAATGGTTAAATACTGTATAAGTATGCTTAACTCAAGTCGAGGCTGAATGACAAACTTGTCATGAAAATGGCTTCTAAATTATTGTAAAGTACCTAAAAAGCATTGTTCATGAAGTGTGAAAGCTTGCATATTATTGTTCTGGAGAGCTAAACTAGGGCCGTAAACAAAGAGGTTCCATTGCAACTGAGATTAAAGGGGTTGCAATAAGTTTTAATTTTTTATTATTTGTGGCGTTTGAGTTACATAGCTTTTTATTCAGCTGCTCTCCACATTGCTATTTAAGCAACCTGGTAGGGCCTGAATTACCCTAGCAATCATTGATTGATTTGAATAAGAGAGTGGTATATAAATAGGAGAGGCCTGAATAGAAAGATAAGTAATACAAAGTAGCAGTAAATATAAATTTGTAACCTTACAGAGTAAAAGAAAAGTAGCAATAACAATACATTAGTAGCCTTACAGAGCATTTGTTTTTAAATGGGGTCAGTGACCCCCCTTTTGAAAGCTGGAAAAGAGTCAGAAGAAAAAGGAAAATAATTTAAAAAACTAATAAAAACATGACCAATTACAAAATTGCTTAGAATTGGCTATTCTATAACATACTAAAAGTTAACCTCAAAGGTAAACCACCCCTTTAAAGCATGTTGTATCATATTTGACCTTAGTTCTACACACAAAAGAAGGTAATAAATATCATAACACGTGCTCGATATATTAAAGGGTTGCTGTGAGCATTTAATTACCTCCTTTTAAATAATATCATCTAATTTGTTTCAATAGAGTATAGGGAGACACATGCATGTTGATTACAGAGTAACTGACCAAAAATATGAAATATGCCCTATAAAATATGCATTGTATGCTCTGACATATCCAGTGCTTACATAGGCAAGTTCAATAAATATAAATATTCAGGTATAATGGGATCCCTCTACTTTACCTTCGCTGCATGTATAACCAGCACAGCTGTAAATGTAAATGATTATTGCAGAGGAATGGTAATTGATCCAACCATGCCTGCTTTAAAGCAGATTTCCATGCAAAGACAAGTCAAGAGTATAAAAAAAAGATGAAGGAGAGACCATGAATACTCACACACCTTTTTATTTTGACCACATTATCCCATAAAATACCTCTGCACTCTGAGACATGGGGTGGTGTTTTTATATCCAGGAAAGATAAACTCCACCCTTGACTAAAAGGATAGGAGAGGGGTTACCAATAAACCACCAACTCTTTGTAGGGTGCTAGAAGGTAGCTAAAGGTGCAACTTTTTGATGTGGCCTTATATAGGGCCTCATTTATCAAAGTGTCACATTGTACAAAACCCTGACACATCTGGATCCATAAAAACCCTTAATTGTCAGATTGCACATTACTATACATTATGGCTACGCTTATTATATGTAGTCCCCTATATTAAACACAGTCTAGAGAGAACATTTTACAGTTCAGTCTTTCTTCTCTCTTCGAAACAGGGAATAGACAGATTAATGGAAGAAAGGGAAAGCAATTCAAAGAAAATGAGCATGTGTAGCTACATAATTACTAGTGAGAACATATATGCATTGAAATGAGGAGTGGAGAAAATATACAGGAGAAAAAATAGGTGGGAGGGGGTGACAGCCAGAAAAGAGATTGATGAAATGAGGAGATTGATGATGGCTGGAGAAATGGCACAATAAAGGCAGAAAACCCATAAGAGAGAAAAAAAATATTAAAGAAAAGTATGGAGATAAGTAAAAGAAAGGTAGAATTATATGACGGGGGAACGATTAATTGTGAAATGAATGACCCCACTTTCAGGTCTTCTGGTTTGCCAGTAGCACTCAAGTCCAACACTTTGTAAGGAAATTCTCAATACAACAGTGACAAATGAGCATCACTCAATATACACCTGTTAAATGGCATCATGTTACTTTTCTGCTGCCATCATTACTATTATTTATATATTATCTCAGCAATCCTATGCATGTAATGAGCAAGATAGCCTCTTTCACAGTGGTTATTAGTTCTCAAATCCTCTGGAAATAGTTAAACTGAAATACCATGTAGCATTATGAGCCTTAGTGATAATGAAGGCACATTATTCATCACAGAATAAAAGGAAGTGTTAAAATCAGCTATAAATAAAACTAGGGTGAATTAAAAAACAGACTGGAAATAATGCAGTGCTTTTAAAAAAAATATGTTGCTCTTATATGATATACCATAGTACAGGATTAAGAAATATGCTGTATTGACTGCACTGTTTTTTCACTTTTAAGGGGAGATTGATGCCACTCTACAGCCAGATACAGCAGTTTGACGACCAGGTATTGCTCCCCTGCCTATCTTCCTTCTCTTACATCTGTATATAGTCCAGAGTTTGAGCAGAGGCAGCCCTTCTGCTAATAAGAGTGCAAGAATGTAAGAACCAAACTTCCCAGACATAAAGGCACATATGCTTCCTGGTAGCACATGCTATTTGCAGCAATGCTGATTTCTTTCCTATAACCAATGAGACCCCCATGAAATACATTTGACACTACAAGCTTATACTCTCAGTTCTAAATAACAGTAATATTTGTATATTTTACAAAGTTGATTCAATTTAGTAAACTAAACATATCATTTACTTTTGATATAATATATAGAATGAGTAATTGCAATGCCTCCCAAACTGAAAGACTCTTAATAGTTTATTTCATAAGAAAACAGATTTATGTAAAATAAAAGATCAGATACAATGTTTGGAAGTCCTTGTATCAGAAACTAAAATAATTTTGGTGTGTATGCATTACACAAATAAATATATCACAACATTTAGGGGGTTATTTATCCTTTGACAAAGCCCGCAACTTGGCGGGTGAAACGCGCGTCAGGCGCATTTTTAGTTTCTGGTTAGGCAGGCGTCTGATAGGGACTTAGAATTGGCTAAACTGGGTGAACCGACTGGGAGGGAATTCTCGTGGGTGAAGGGGTTGGACAATGGAATGATCCGGGAGTCTGATACTATCTGATACAATCTAGCTTCTGAAGTAATTAAGCGCCTTAGTGCTGCTGCTAACCTGTTTCTCACTCCTCTAACCTAATACCACAAGGGAGGGATCCTCAAGTGGGTGAAGGGGTTGGCTTGGTGTGGGTAAACCTGTGATCCGTGGGTCGGATACCATTTGATACTTTGGAGCTTCTTATGAATTTAAATGCCTCAATACCGCTGCCATCTTGGCTATCACTCCTCTAATTGAACACCACAAGGGAGGGATCCTCAAGTGGGTGAAGGGGTTGGTCTGGTGCGGGGCAATCTTTGGCTGTATCAGATAGGAGCATAATTTGGCCTATATACCAGGCTATTGCAATTTGTGTTCCAATCATAACCTTGAAGTGATACAAGTGCAATTAGCACATTTCCCCCTTAACCCGGTGTTGCCGTGTCAATCAGCCTCCTATACCTAACCTCACTTTTTAATGTTGCTCTCTAGACCTTATTTTAACGACTCATTAAAGGTTAAGTTTTATTGGTTTGCTTCACATTAATTTCGGATTTGTGGATGGGTAGGTGCAGCTATGTGGGTCAGTTCTTTTTTCCTCTTTTTGCGGTTATTTATCAAAGGCTGAGTTGTGTTTTTCCTGAAAAATTTGTGTTTTTAGTGGTATTTTCAGTGAAAACTCAAATTTTTCGGGTTAAATTTTTTTTTCCTGAGATTTATTATGCCCCAAAGCTGGAAATAGCTTGAATCAGAAAATACTCCAGCTAAACCCTTTTCGAAAACATTTAGAAGCCAGTGGCAGAGGTCCCTTCAACCACATGAAGATGTTTGTAGCCTTCATGATGTTGGGCGGTGGCATTTTTTTGGGTGGTTTTCACTCGAAAACTCAATAAATTCAATCAATTCGAGTTCTTCACCCAGATTGCACTAATTTAAGTTTCTTACATTTGAGTTTTTTTCATAAATAAGCAAATATTCAATTTGTGAGTTTATTCGAGGTATAAAAATCCTCACAAACCTCACAAACTCAACCTTTGTTAAATAACCTCCTTAATATAGATAGGCAAAAGGTTATAGTAAGATGCAGGACAGCAATGATCCATGCTGAAGACTTTTAATGAACAATGCACTGTTTACAGTATTTGTACCTGGATAGAGAACTGGCTAAAAGATAGAAAACAAAGAGTGAACCAGTGTTGTTAGTGGAGTACCGCAGGGCTCTGTACTAGGTCCCTTGCTTTTCAACTTGTTTATTAATGACCTGGAGGTGGGCATTGAAAGTACTGTTTCTATTTTTGCAGATGATACTAAATTGTGCAGAACTATAGGTTCCATGCAGGATGCTGCCACTTTGCAGAGTGATTTGTCTAAGTTGGAAAACTGGGCAGCAAACTGGAAAATGATGTTGATAAATGTAAGGTTATGCACTTTGGCAAAAATGATATAGAGGCAAGTTATACACTAAATGGCAGTGTGTTGGGAGAAGGATCTAGGGTTTTTTGTAGATAACACGTTGTCTAATTCTGGACAGTGTTATTCTGTGGCTACTAAAGCAAATAAAGTTCTGTCTTGCATAAAAACTCAAGGGATGAAAACATAATTATGCCTCTTAATAGGTCCCTGGTAAGGCCTCATCTGGAGTATGCAGTGCAATTTTGGACTCCAGTCCTTAAGAGGGATATAAATGAGATTGAGTACTCACTTTCACTTTTGTTCTTTCAGTTGAGGGCCTGAACAAGTACATCTCAAGGGAACTGTGAAAGAGGTACAGTTTCTTTAATTTCTAGGACAGCCAATGCCACCACAGGAGGGGAGGTTTTGGCAAACCAGATTCAATTTCACTTTTTAGAAAGTCAAAACTGCCTCTAGAGGGATCAGCAAAGGCCATGGCCACCTGAAAGTATATGTGAAATGATGTATTTATATGCAGAAACTATAGGACCAATCACTGAGTTCCAGCATAGATCACATGGGTTTTCATTTACTTCACACAAATTCTGAGAGCTTGAGCTTGTCTTGTTTTGGTAAATATATGTATAAAATCATCATGTGAGAATGCTTTATCTGACATGTTAATATATCTGGTAAATAAAAGCAGAATTTTCCTAAGGTACATGGGCACTGAAGAAATGTTCCTCATTCTTTTTAGTGCATATAATTGTTCAGCCAGAAACCATGGATTTAGCTTTCTTGCAGTAGGTTTCCATGGTAATAACTATTTGCATTTATATAGTGCTGTTGATATAAACAACATTTTGCCAACCTTCAGCACCAGTCTAAGTGTGAAGATGATTCAGTATCACCAAATGGATAGGGAGGTTCAAAAGGGCTAAAAGGCATTTAGACGAAGGTCATATGGAGGAGATAATATATTGGAGTATAATTTCACTGGCTAATTGTTTTTAATGTGATTTTGCAGACTAGAGGTTTTAAATTGCAGTTTAACCATTTTGATAAATATATGTGTAAGGCTGATATTACCTACACCTTTACTGTTTCCATGCTGTACATCAATACAAAAAACAGAGTACAGAAGAGAAAATAAAAACAAATTATGCAAAACAATTGCAACTTTACCAGTAATTGACAGCTGGAAAGATGTCAATATTTGATCATGGTATAAATTATATGTGTCAGGTTTAATATCCCGAACATGGAAGCAATACAAACATCCCATCAGTTGTAGCATTTCTTTTCTTTCTAATAGGATGCATATGAATTCACGCATTCCAAAAGCAATCTCCTGAATTCACAATCACATATTTATTTTTATATTTCAATAGGGATGCACCGAATCCACTATTTTGGATTCGGCCGAACCCCCGAATCCTTTGCAAAAGATTCGGCCGAATAACGAACCGAATCCGAATTTGCATATGCAAATTATGTGTGGGAAGGGGAAAACATTTTTTACTTCCTTGTTTTGTGACAAAAAGTCCCGCTATTTCCCTCCCTGCCCCTAATTTGAGTATGCAAATTAGGATTCGGATTTAGTTCAGCCTGGCAGGAGGATTTGCCCGAATCCGAATCCTGCTGAAAAAGGTGCATCCCTATATTTCAATTGCTAACATTGGACCTAGAGGACCCTCAGTACAGTGCAAGAATGCAAGTTCGAATTCTATAAAGAACAGTTTTAAATTCTCAAAATTCTCTCAAATAAATTAGTTCAGAGTGTTATTTTGAGCAAAAATGGACACTGAGTGGTCTGTTTATTCGTATGTTCTGTGCAGCTCCTTGTAGCTGACATTACAGATGTGAGAGAGTCCTGCTGAAGCCATAATTCAGTTGTTAATTGCTTTCCCTTTCAGACATTCATAATGATTGCTGCCTATTTGTTACTGTATGTTCTAAAGTGCAAGACGTACAGCACAGGGTCCACTTTTATCCCCTGTTATCTCCTATTAACATGAATGGCTACTACCTGAGAGTGGAACAACTTGCCTTTTCAGTGGGAAAATCTTTAGTTCAAGAAGGTGTTTTTCAAATTGCTAAAAAAAGTGCCCCTGGTGCCATTAGCCAATATTAGTAGGAGCTAGACAAGGAATAGGCACACATCTTGAACAAAGGTTTCTCAACTTATTGAATAAACTCCAGGGTAGAAACTGAGGGAACTATGAATAACATGGGTCCACATAAAAAGAATCTCATATATTGAAATTAAGAAGCTGATTTATTAAAGAGTTGTGTTTTCCAAGAAAATTCAAGTTGGTGAGGGTTTTTTTTTGGTCAAAAATACATTTTTGGGGTTAAAAAAACTAAAATTGTGTGAGTTTTTTTTTAATTGAATTTTTTGAGATTTATTATACCCCGACCCTGGAAATAGCTTGAATCCGAATATACAGCATCTAAAACCTGTCAAAAGTCATGTAGGAGTCAATAGCAGAGGTCCATTGAACCATCTGTAGATGTTAATAGCCTTCATGATGTTCAAGTTTTTTTCTGTGGGATTTGCCCGAAAACTATTAGAAATCAATTAGAACGATTCGAGTTAATTCAAGCTCATTAGAGGTATAAAAAAAACTCTCAAATTCGACCTTTGATGAACAACTCCCTTTGAGTTTGAGTTTGGTTTTACAACCATTAAAAAATCAATAACTGAAGCAGTCAAGTTGTCATGTAAAAGTATTTTTTGGCCTTGTTTACATGTATACTATGTATCTAACTCAAATCAAAGGTTTTGGCTAAAGGCAATGACAAAATTATAAAGGGGTCTGCTTCTTTTCTATTTTAGAAATGATAGAAGAAAGTAATGATATTCCCCTTCCCAGCCGCTTTCTAAATACCAGGCAGGGAGTGAAGGGCACCAGCAAGCGGAGGGTGGGGAGTAGATGATCAAGAGGCAGAGTAATAGTGGCTGAGCACTGGACCCCTCGGAAGGGCAAATGACAGCTAATTGCTATTTCTCTTTCATATCTTTAAATATATTCATCTTTATTCTAATATAGCATTACTAATTATCCTTGTCCCACATAATTTATCATGTAAATTTGGTGCATGTATTTGAAACCAATTTACAAAAGGGCACAAGGAATTTCGACAGAAATCAGACTAAGGCTTCAAAAGGTCAGGGACCTGTGCCATCTCCCTTTCTAAGAAACTCGACTGTGACAGTATTAATCAGTTTGTTTGGTCCCCTGAGAATACACATGAATTTAATGCGTAACTGAATCACAGCTGAGCCCTCAGGCCATAATTAAAAACACTTAAAACTAACTACTGTAAGCTTGCAGTATCCACAACAGACACTTTCTTCTCTTTAAGGCAGTTTATTTACACACAGGAGTGACCATTTCAGAACACAAAACACAAATCATAACAAATAAAACCTGCCCATAGGGCGCTACCTTCACACATTTGATAAGTTCCCTCACTAAAGTGGGCCCCTTGTGGACTTCCAGCAAAAACCCATATGTTGGAGTCACCCCTGTACTCATGATACCATACATCCCAACATTTTGGAAACAGAAAGAGGGACAAAAAGATTTGGTGCGCAGAGTGCACCAATTTTTTTTTAACCATGCCCATTTTTGTGGCTACACCACTTAATTACCATGTCCATTTTACAAAATTGTGGCAGGTTATGAAATTTTGAACACATTTCTATGGTTTTTATATGTTATCACAGTTCTAATGAGGGTGTATTGCCCTTTAAGCTGTGAGTCTTAGTTCTTATCTTATCTAAAACTGTTACAAAAACATCTTAAGTATGTGTTCTGGGCTCTCTGCCAAGAGCCAATTAAGTTAGAAACTTTGTATCTTTTTCTGGCTCTTCAGTGCAGCAGATCAAAGGAAACTCGGGAAATATCAGTACAAATCTGGGACTGTGGGTTGAGCTGTCAAAAGCGGGACTGTCCCGCTCAAAACGGGACAGTGGGGAAATATGTAGATACTTCCTTTTGGGGGATTGCTCAGCCTCTTGGCTTTTACTCAATGTCTCACCCAGACAGACTCTGTCACTTGGTCACGGGCTCCCTCTGCTCCATGCAGTGGAACTTGCAGACAGCACCCCCAGCCCCTCTGGGAGTTCCTTACACAAGCAGTATCCTTCCTGCTCTGAGAGACATTCCTAATAGTCTCACGATATTTAAATACTTTTCCACAGTACAGCTTTCCTGTGGAAAGTGAGCTGGACTACTGGACAGGAGTACCTGGCTTGCCTGTTCCTTCCAGAATACTCCAGCATCCAAGATCTGCCTACTAAAGTCTTTAAACAGAGAAACCCTTCTGTTTATTATTACCTTTCCTAGAGCTTATATCTCCTACTGGGGAGAAATTAAAGGAAAAACACACATTTTTACTTATTTTTCTTTGGTCACTCTACCACACTACTTACATTAGTATCTCCTCACCTTCCAAAAAACAAATAGTATTTAAAAAATGCATTCCATATAATCGGGGAAACCTTTGTGCAATTATACAGACACTGGGCTCCCATAACACCAAATTCCTTGTGGTTTATAATATTGTTCCCCTTGTATTCAGTGTAGCTGGAGCTGATTCTAACTTTATTTAGAGCCAGGTACGGTTTTATAATTTACACAGTGAACTGTGCCAGTACAAAATGCCAATACATCCAATGAGCATGTTTATAAATTCTCAATGATGTAGGAAGAGGGTTAAAAGCTCTTGGCGCTGTAGTTAATTGAAAAGGGAAAAAGTGTTCTCAGTTAAAATGTGATGGCATCATTTGAAAGGAACCCAAGTGCTCAACCCTAATCCACTTTAAGCAGGTAGAACAGAAATTATAGTTATTCAAAGCAGCATTCAAATAGCTCCGATTAGAAAGAAAACAAATGTCTCCGCCAATCGTAAACAGATCTCCAGCAGTCAGAGCTCAATTATACTCAAGATGAATAGGGAATATCAAAGGTCTGATATTTTAAACATTGTGCACCAGGTATTGGCTTATAAATGGGATATAAATGCCTTGACTGTAAAGGGCATCAGCCAAGTTATGAGGCTGAACAAATGAGTAAAAAACAGCAGGTTTCTTTCTAATCCTACGCTTTCGTTGCTATGAGAAATGCATAAACAGTTTTAGATTAAGGTGTGATGCACAAATGAGTCAAACATGTTAACACTGAGGAAAAGTGAAGGGAATCTAATTATTATCAACTATTATGGCAATGTCATTGCACAGGGGAGAATTCAAACTGCTCTACAAACAAACAAGTTCAAATAGGATGCATGGTATCATTCCAGAAAAGTTCCAGCATTGCATTTAATGAACATTTACAGACACAGGAAGATGTATCAAAAGCTAGCATTTCCCTGGCATTTTCATAGCATTTGTCCAACAGTTCTAATATTATTGCATTTATTAAACTTTTCCTTTTTTTCCAAACAGCCTTGCAAATGAATCCCATTTCTCTATTTCCCTCTCCCTACAACTTTGATCACTAAAACAATAAAAAAAAATCCAAGCTGTGCTAATATTACTGCAGATCTACTTCAGATTCACAAAAATATTCACCTCTGATGAAAATGCTAATTTTTCAATGAAATTGTACTAGTTTGCTAATCTTTAGGTGTTGCTATTAAAGGATAGGCAAACCTTTAAAAATCTGAGAAATGCACCTTGTAAAAAAACAAGCCAGAAATGGCATTAGGGTAAGTAAATGTGCACATGAGTCTATTGTTGCAGGGGGCTAAAGATTTAGAGATAACTATTGTAATGTGATATTCAGATTTTGATCTCTATTTATACCACATAGTTTGGACAATCATATCAATAAAACTCTACTGTATACTATATACTTTCTAAGACTAAATGGTTCTGTGGGGTTACCTTACGGTCAGTGATTTCTTAACATTAAAATATAGTCAATATGTTTGTTTTTAGTGGTAAAATGTCAGATATGAAAATGCACATGCACTATTTACAAGGTAGATTTTGCGTCTCATAATGCAATATAGTTGGATAATCATATTCATAGATTTTATCTTGTTTTGTCTTTTTATCCTGGATTATCTGGGTTCATCTTGATTTTTGATTTACAAAATATACGGTACAGGGCTTGTGTGACACATAAAACATACATGGGTCTCATTTATAAACACTGGGCAAATTTGCATCTGGGCAGTAACCCATAGCAGTTTGTTTGCAAGGGCTAAAGGATCAGGTATATATTATATCAGAATATATGTATATTCTGGGGTTTCTAGAAGCCATATATTTGTGATTTACTTGTGTTATCAACTTCTTGGCCTTTATCTTTTAGAATTTTATCTTTGTACCCAAAATCATGTAAGAGATAGAGTGCTGTATATGTGGCTTCTATGCTGATATTTATAATAAATATATATATTTATTTTTTTACAAAAGGCTACTGAAGGAACATTATTTGTTTTAGGTTATGTTGCAGTGTTTTTATTCAGTAGGATATCTACATTTACAAAAAACATACATCCATATGTAATAAAAGGCGCTAAGTTTGCCCAGAAGCAGTAACTCATAGCAACCAAAAGATGTTTACTTTCAAGCAAGTGACCAGTAAATGCTACCTGCTGAATGGTTGCTATTGGTTACTGCTCCTGGGCAAACGTAGTGCCTTTTATTACATAACTCCCATAGGGGTATATTTATCAAAGAGTGGAGTGAAAGTTCATTCAGTCACTCTTTGATAAATAAACCCCATATTGTTTCAGGGCAAGGTACATTTGTCCTGTGGTGCTTTAAAAGTCTTTTTTGGAACACTTTTGGTATCTGCAGAATCAAAGTCAATAATCGTAAAAAAAAAACCCCTATATATATTTGGCATAGTTATGTGTTAATTATAGTAATATATTTCTATAATATATTTCTTCTAGAATATATTTCTATATAATAAAAAATGTGTATTTGAAACAACATATTTTACAAAAATGTTGTCCTGGAAAACTAAAACCCCCAGGAATTGGACCCAAACTAAAAAAGAACAAAATGCTGAAAAGGGACTTGGAAACCAGCTTACACACACCAATTTGTAAAATCTACAGTGAAAACAATAAAAAAGATAATTCATGTAAAATAAAAGTTTGACTTTTTAATCACCAGATACAAATTTAACTCAAGGGTTGTCCTAACTCCTGATGAGTATTAAGTGCAGGGAGAAAGGACACATTTGCCCCACTCAAGCAAATCTTTGCAGTGCAAAACTGTTAAATGTAAAAAGTGTGGCAACGTTTTACTGAGCAGTAACTATAATAACTGGTAAGTAAAATACTATGAATATTAATAAATCAGGCCCTTGGTATATTCATAAACTGGTTAGACTACACTGAATGAATTACAGTTATAGCCATCCATCACCCAGATCACCATTTGATAAATGACCTTTAAGAGTTGATTGTTAAGATGGCATGATGTACTAAACATTTCTTCTCTTAGGAAAGGCGTTTTCACCATCAACCTGAAAATCTATCTTCACTTTATGTGCAATCAAGTTATAAAATTCTCTACCTTGAGAGATGGAAATGACTGATATATTTATAGATTTCTTAAAGGGGACCTGTCACCTGTCAAGCAACATGAACTTTTCTTACACTATAAAAATCTTGTTTTTTTAGGTCTTGTAATTCCCAATTACAGCGAGCAGGCAGGGGCAATTTTTTTGACTTGATTTGCATCATGCCAAAATCTTTTTTATGTGCCAGAATAGGGGGCCTGGTACACTTGTCTATGCACAGGCTATACAATTAGATGGTGAGGAGGGAGGGGATATGTGAAGTGTGCAGTGACATCTTGGAACTGCGTAATGGAAAGTGAAAGTGATTTCCTGCCCTGTCTCTATGCCTAAGGCCGGGGCAGGCAATATATGATGTGATGGATAATAGGCATATAATATATTAATAGGCATGGATGTTTTAATGAAAAAAATTTATTTGGGTTTCATGTTTATTTTGAAAAGCTCTTTTATTATATGGCTTTTTATGTCTGGGTGACAGCCCCCCTTTAAATAGGGTAAGGATCAGATGTATTTGGTCACCCAAAAGCTGAGATGGGACTCAACAAAGTTCATTTACGGTATGTAATTGTGTGGAAACTGCATGAAGAGGTAATTACCTTGAGTGGGTTGTAATGTGATCAACAATAGTGATGGGCGAATTTAATCGGCAGGCGCAAATTTGCGGCAAATTTCTGTGTTTTGCCGGCAACAATTCTAGCAGCCCATTGACTGTAATTGGTGTCAAAATTTGCGTTTCGCTAATTTTTTGGCATTTTGTGGGAAATTCGGTAACTTTTTGGCGAAGCCAAATGGGAGAAATTCGCCATCACTAATCATCAAGTTTAGATGGCTAAACTGTTCCTTGATTTAAAGAAGACTCCTAAATGGCCCTTCACATTTTTCGTGTGAAATTCACGTGATTATTATTGTTAATACGTATTTATAAAGCAGCAACATATTCTGTAGCACTGTACAATAAATAGGCTTATACACTGAACATGCAGATTACATACAAAAATGCGACCAATAACAATTACAAAAAGTAAAGAGCTTACAAATTAAAAACAACTTTATAGTGCATACTTTTAGATCCCAGAAAGTAATAATTATTTTTAGCTAAAAAATTACAATAATATATTATTATTCAGAATATATATATATATATATATATATATATATATTTGGTTTTATGAGCCTTTAAGTGCTGCTACTTTCCCTTTTTGTTCTTTAAGCACTTCTCATCTATCCTAATATGTCATTTGCAAAGCCATTAATATATTTTGGGCATATAGTCATGGACAAGACTTACACACAACAAACTCACCAGCACAGCAATAGATTTGATTGAAGCTGCCTGTGCTTCAAATTCTTTTCAGCATTGAAAGTGCTAACACAATAGAACTGAAAGGTAACGGCATGCAGTGATGTGTAAAATGAAAGTATAATTAGGATGGACCGCTATCTCTTCAAAAGCACTGAACTGTTATGGCAATAGTTGGCGAGCAGGGAAAACTCTGTCATCCTAAATTACTTTTAAGCTTACACCTAACATAGTGGCATGTATTTTTGTAGCTCTAATTGAACACAGCATCCTGGAACTAACAAGATGCATGCCCTACTTCTAATCAGAGGGATTTCACACTTACGCCGTACTTTCAATTTTCTTACTCATTTGAGAAAAAAATGATAACTTCTAGTCTTGAATAGTGCCTGGTAATATAAATTAGTCATTTTAAGATTATACAAATCAGAACCTGTATAATTATTCGTTTTAGTGTTTTCCTGTCTTTTACCAGGCTCTGCACCATCTGTATGTACTTTCAGGACCATAATAATCCTCCAGCACAAATACGCACCTCAGCAGTAACCAGTTGCAACCAGTCAGTGATTAGCTTTGTTCAACCAATCGCAGGTAGAACAAAGAAAGCAAAACTATGGGTTACTGCCCAGGTGAAACATGCCTTGTGATAGTTTGTGATCCCAAATCTTAGATCTCAGCAAGGGTGAACATGTTTAAGATGTGATATGCCTATGTATTAGCACCTCCCAGTTCTTTATTTTGGATTCAGACAAATGAGGATGTTGAACCGAAAAGCAAATAACCTAATAGACTAGCAACAGCGACTGTAGCTAAAAGTCAGCGAAAGCTGCCCAAATGCCAAATAATCTGATGTACCTCTGTAAATCACAAAGTATTTCATCATCAGATTTCTACCCATTCATTTCTACTCATAATAATTTAAAGCAACAATAGGTGGATAATATGTTCCCCCCAGTTCTAGTGACCCATAGCAACTTATGAACAGGCAGAATTTACAGCTAATACTCTTTATAGAGCAGCAAAACACCCACCCTTTTCCCAAGCACTATTTGAATGTGGAATGCTGCAAGTTCCATTAATTACCAAGGATATGTTCATAAGGGATGTATCTGACTGAGGTGCCAATAATAGATAAAGAATAATAGCACAAGAACTGTGTTTCTGCATTTTCATAAAGTATCATGATCATTCAATTCCTTTATTATACTTTACTTGCTCTCTTCTTCTTGTAACCTTGCCCCTAGCTTCTCAACATGAAGTATCTCAATAAAAACAGCACATTCTGTATGTCTAACAAAGGATTGTTGGGCTGCAATGTTAGCTTAAAGGGAACTGTACCCTAAACATTGTCTCTATAAATACAATTCACACAAAACAGTTCATAACGAAAGCACTGTTGCATATAAAACATCTCATGACAAATATGAGGGAATGTAATAATAGTCAGTAATGGAAAAAATATTCGCAATGCGAAAAGTTATGCCTCTTTGTGAACAAATTTTTGTAATATAGCTTTTGCGACCCCAGAAACTGTTTAGCGACCACTTCCAAATTTTATAGTTATTGCCAGTGCGCAGTGAACATAATAAAACTTCATACTGAAAAAAGTTATGTTTGCTCCAACAGATTACGACACCATCAAGCACTTCTTAAAAGTGGGCAATGCACAATTAAAATTCACAATGTAATAACAGTTTAGAGAAGAATATTACATTGCGAAATGCGAATTTTAATTCTTATTTGTACAAATTGTTTAGCTCTTTGCGACATATATTACATTCCCCCAATAGAGTTTACTAATAGTATGTGCCACTGGATAATCCTTGATAGAAACGCTAATGTGCTCTCATACAAACCAAGGGCACACATACATGCTAGGTTACATCAGCCAATGAATGGACAAAGTTGTCTTTTTCTCCCACAGTTCTTCCTGTTACAGTTAGAAATTGCATTATTTCTGGTCAGGTGATCAGTGGGGGAACACACAGACCCTCACAAAATGGTGGCTCAAGGCAGAAGGTGTAAAAAGGCTATATTTATTCATGGCTTCGGAAATCTGTAAAATTCTGTAAAAGGACTTTTATTAATTAATGATAGGACACATATAAATTATTTGTTAGTTAACGGAAAACTATACCCCAAACAATGTAGGTCTCTATGAAAAATACATTGCATAAAACAGCTCATGTGTATACCCTGCTTCATGTAAATAAACTATTTTCATAATAATATACTTTTTTAGTAGTATGTGCCACTGGGTAATCCTAAATAAAAAATTACCATTTTAAAAAATAAGGGCTGTCCTAGGATTTACTGTGCACACAAACCATACATGTTAGGTCACATGAGCCAATTAACAGTTCTGTATTTTGCTTCCCACCTTTCTTCCTTTTGCAGTTAGAGTTGTAGTATGTCTGGTCAGGTGATCTCTGAGGCAGCACACAGACCATCATGAAATGGTGGTTCAAGGCAAGAGATGTAAAAGAGCAATATTTACCTAAATATATATACCAGTTTGGCAAGATTGTTTAATATGTCACTTCATTTGAAGTATTAATTTTGGGGGTATAGTTTTCCTTTAAGAGTATTGTTCTGAAGGTATAGTTTACAAAGCTATAATAAACATTAAATAGACTGTTCACCTTTAAATTAACTTCAGCATATGATGTAGAGAGTGATAGTGTGTGACAATTTGCAATTGTTTCTTCAATTATTTCGCTTTTTATTCAGCAGCTCTCCAGTTTGCAATTTTAGCAATCTGGTTGCCAGGGGTTCTTTCCATAAATTATAGTAAAATGAAAAAGACTCTGTAAAGCTCTGTAAAGAGTAAAACACATCCAAAATTTTATAAATAGGAAAAAAACAAAGAAAGAGGACTCAAAGTATCAGAAGTAAATGAGCAGATAAACTGAAGAACAAATGTAGGCATGCTAAAATGATTTCTGTATTTCTAGTGATATAGTAGTTATACAGTATTACCTAGTTTAAGGTTATACCACTGGAAAGTACATTGCCTTTACCAATACTCATACCACAGCTAAACTTTCCAGATTCTTTGCAAAAAAAAGAGCCAAATAATAAAAACTATTTTAATGAGGCTTGCCTAGTAAAAACACAAATTATTTTCTAACTTTTACCCTCCGTGCTGTAAAGGGTTACACAGCCTTGTTGGAATGTGACTTCTTCCTGCATTTATCAAATATTTGTGTAAAAAAGGACCCTGATGATGGGATCCCCTCCTGAGATTTCTACCGTTTCTCTACGGACTCACTGCAGAGTTTGAGATGCCTAGAATAGAGCTTTATTTGTGGCTTGAAGGACTGCGAACTGTTAGAATAATGGGTTCTAATAAAACACTATTGATCCCCACCACAATTCTTCTACCTTTATCTACTCAGTGGAGTAGTGTCTTCTACCATCCCAAGGATTGACCTGTGTGGACCCTTGGGTGGGAGGGGGTGATAGCTGGTGTGATGTGTAATAAAGTTTGACTAATTGCAACTGCTTATTATGCATTTTGTTTTGATAGAGTATTGTGTATGCGGTTTCCTTTTGACAGTGACCATTGTTACCAGGTATGCCTCAGGAGAGGGTACCAGAAGAGGATGTGATGATACCATAGTGTTTGATATTTGTGGGTATGTTTTCAACCAGTGTCGGGACAAAATGGGGTTTTCCCCCGGGTGTATGTAGGGGCCCATAAGGGTTAATCTGCCCCTATGGCTTTAAGGCCCTACCCTTTCCTTAGTTACTAGGCAAAAGCCTATGTATCTATTTTAGTTTAAGCTCAGTGTTATTGGCCAAGAGGTGTAATGACAACTGTAATGGGTAGCTTCCCAGAGGCTCTGTGTGAATGCCTCCAGTGCAGGGACCTCAGTGAAGAGGGTGTTAGGTTAGCTGTCAGCTTCCTGAACAGTGCACTGGATGGGAACGGTGTACTGAATACTGCAATTGCCTATTACCTGATGTGACTGTGTGTCATGTGCTAACACCTCATCTGTGTACGTGAGGGAATGTTTCCACTTAGCGAAGGCCCTGATCCTGAAGTGTCCAAAGAGTCCAAATGTAACCATGCTCTGCTCACTAGCTGTGGTGTGGATAGCCCAGATTGATGTTGCATTAGCTTCTCAACAGCTGCTCAGAGCCCATTGAGAATGTGTTTGTCATAGACACTCCAAGATGGTAAACTCCTGTGACAACATTAAAGGCCACCCACCCACACACATACACACATTATTATCAGTTATGAGGGTTAGACGTGTACAGCTGTCTTTTTAAA
The DNA here is from genome assembly GCF_017654675.1 of Xenopus laevis. NCBI lineage: Eukaryota > Metazoa > Chordata > Amphibia > Anura > Pipidae > Xenopus > Xenopus laevis. Next base: position 75,188,804 of record NC_054377.1, read on the forward strand.
CTCAAAGTAACAATGTAACTACGTGATTTTTTATATGCATTGTTTTCATTGCACAGAGAGTGACACTAAGGGAAAGTGAGGGTTTGGGTTTGATTTGTTTATATTAAGCCTAGCACAATCCTTCCTGTTCTTATTACACCAATTCCCTTAATACATTACCGCCTCTACATACTGGAAAGTAATGCATCATTGCGCATCCTGTAGCAGAATCCTGGCAGATTTTTAAATGAAACTTGACAACCTCCTGCTTTACTGTAGATAAAACTTCTAAGATATTCTGGATTATACAAGGTATTGAAGTTCTGGCTTCAAACCCTGCTCTTGCATTCTCAGCACGTAGAGTTCTGGAAGCATGGAACAAGATCAAACTTTAATGAGCATTTTACACAGTCCAACTGAAAACAGTAGCCGCATGGCCGGCTAAATAAAATCTTTTCTGCTTTTTTACCATCATCATTTATAATACCAACAAGCCACAAGAGAACATCTTAAAAGGAGAACCAAAACAACAAAATAACAGCTTGTATATCTATGTTTGTTAAATGCCAGTGTTTTCTCTTTATTAAACAGTATAAACAGTATATATATATCTTTTCAAATGAGTTGAAAATTGACATTTAGGGAGAAATTTGTCAAATACAGCTTAGGAATCTTAAAGGAGAACTAAGCCTTATTTAAAGAAGGCTACAAATGTTGTACATTATGTTTTGCATTTCTGTACCATCCCAAGGCAACCACAGCCCTTTAGCCACAAAGATTTGTGTCTGATTCCCCAGTAGCTCCCCATCTTCTTTTCTACTGCACATGCTCTGTGCTGCTGTCACTTACTGAGCTTAGGGACCAACTCACAATATACAGTACACATAGAATATAAATGTCACAATATAATGATGACCCCCTGTGACAAGTTTGAAGTCCTGGATCATTGCTGCTATTGAGATGCTGAAACTTTAGCCTGGTGCATTAAGTTCAGTATATAAAATATGACATTTTTAGCCATATTAAATTTTAGGGTTTAGTTCTCCTTTAACATCTTCCTGTAATTTTCCAAGCAATTTAAATTAATTTTATTTGCATTTTTCCTGGCATTCTGGAAAACGTCTGTGACTTTTCAACAGGAAGTATTTTTAGAGGGGCAGTATATCCCCGTGTTCATATTGAGTTCAATTAACAGGGTTCATATTGAACATAATTTAATTGCAAAATAATCCCTCCCTTCATTGTGACTGTTTTGTTAGCAGGTGTCCATTATGCAGGGGAATAATCAGTGCACTGGTATCTACCTCACAAGGACCAAACACGTAGTTCCCAGTTTGCTTTGTTTAGCTCAAGAAATAACAAAAATCATGTATTTTTCATGATTAAAACAATGAGCAAAATGTATATTCAGCAAAAGTCATATTGAAAGCAAATGAACAAGGGGGTATACTGTTTCTTTAAGGAGCAAAATTATGACTTGCAGAAAAAAGAAATAATATAAAAAATGACTAACTTGTAAAGGTCTGGTCAGTGCTGATTACGAATTGCTTTTACTTTACTTTGCTTTTGCTGGGTTTCTGATTGTGTATTTAAAATTCCAGCTACAGAACACTAGAGACATATTGATTTTTTTAAAGGTACGGAAGAAAATACAGCATGAAACAGACCTCTCCCTGCAAACGTAGCGCTTTTTATATTTATTTATTAAACTACATAGCGTTAAGCAAGGCTACTTTACATGATACAAGAAATCATTGAGCTGACAGATAAATATAGTCTAGGTTACATTTTAATTCAGTGCTGGATGATCCATAATATTACCAATTTGTATCTTGTCAACAGATCTCTCACAGATGAAAAGATCCACAAAATGGGCTCATCACTCCACCTGTAACTGCTCAGTGAGGGGAATTCATTTGTATTATCATTTGTCAGACCCTGACATGTGATAAATGTGCAGAGAGCTTTATGGTCCTTTGTCGAAGTGTACCCAGACGTGCCACTTTGTACTGAGTGTGTGCAAATGTTCATTATATATAGAGAGAACAATGTACCACCTGTTGTAAATTATAAGAATATTCTAAGTCAAAGTTATGTGTTTCTATACAGGACATGAAACTGAGGCAAATATCCTCATATTTTACAACAGGGAGCATGTATTATAATATATATAAGTTTCAGTCATGTGACAGAAATGACATCACAATTGTTTAAGTCAGACACTGAAGAAAAGCAATCACATGTATGCTGTATGCTGGTTAACCTGGGGTATATACCTGTAAATGGCTGAACTGAGCCGTAAAGTCATGATAGGTAAAAGCAAAGTTTAATATAGACAAAAACAGGAACTTATATATATATAGTGAATAAAGTACCCCCTCTTGTAAAATATAAGGATATTATAAGTTACCAAGGCTGAAGGCCAAGTGGTTTTATACAGGTTATGGAACTTTGAGGTGACTTTTAATATCCTCATATTGCAACAGGGGTACTTTATTTATTATAATTCACAAGTTTCAGTAAATCATGTTACAGAAATGACATCACTAAGTTCAGATTATAACCGATGACATCACTAAGCACTGTTTATAAGGATATTATTTAGAGGATATCTATGGCGCTTGTGTATTAAAAACAACTATGAAAGCAATCGGCAGGCAGAATCAGGAAGAAGGTCAAAACCATGAAATCAGAAGCAGGACAAGAAGGGGGCAGGAGCGCAGAAACAATCCTGGGGTCACAAAACACAGAAGGGACTCAGGAACTTGGAACTAGATGGGGTCTCACGAACAGGAATAGCAGAAGGGCGAGATTCCGGCTTAATGACCAAGCAAGGAGCAATGGTCAGGGGCAAGCTTATAAAGGGTGATGATGACCTACACATGAAACTACACAGTAGTGTACATGAAATACACAGTGCCACATATACCAACACCAGAGTTTGAATCCTGGTTGGTCCTGACAACTATGCACTGATAAGAACTGATAACATCACTAAGCACCGTTTATATATAGTGAATAAAGTATCCCCTCTTGTAAAATAGGATAACATATAAAAGGATATTATAAATTACCTAGGAGTTTCATGACCATATAAAAACACGAATCCGAAGGCCTCCGAGGTAACTTCTTTTGCAACAGGGGGTACTTTATTTATTATAATACACAAGTTTCAGTGAGTCATGTGACAGAAATGACATCACTACTCACCGTTTATAACTGATGACATTAGTAATCACCGTTTATAAGGATATCATTTACAAGATCTTCATGGCTATTGTGTATTATATAGTGAATAAAGTACCCCCTCTTGTAAAATATAAGGATATTATAAGTTACCGAGGAGTTTCATGACCATATAAAAACACGAGGCCGAAGGCCGAGTGTTTTTATACAGGTCATGGAACTCCGAGGTAACTTCTAATATCCTCATATTTTACAACTGGGGGTACTTTATTTATTATAATACACAAATTTCAGTGAGTCATGTGATGGAAATGACATCAGAACTCACCGTTTATAACTGATGACATCAGAACTCACCGTTTATAAGGATATAATTTACAGGATATTCATGGCTTTTGTGTATTATAAGGATATAATTTACAGGATATCCATGACTCTTGTGTATTATATATAAATACAAGTATATTTATCTATTGGAATATTAGATTAATATTAGGATAATGGGTTCAGGGGACATGAATCTGTGTACTTTATTCCATTAGATATTTGAAACATAAGCAGAGATGTACCATTTCTTAAACGTGAGCAGTAATTGCTTTTCTTGTTATGCGCTTCTTGGTAACAATTAGTTTTTCCTTAGCTAGTAACCATTTCAGAATGTATTTTACATATATTTGCATTTTTTTTTTGCTTTGTCCTTGCATGTATTGTTTTAGCTCTTTTTAATCATAACTGTCAGATTGGATCACTAAAGGCAGTGCTACAGTTGGGGGTCAGGTGGGAGAGGTGAGAACTCACAATACAACTGACAAATCATTATGATTAGTCGGTATGCCATTTCCTGAGAATTGCCCCTGGCATATCTACTGGGTACCTTTATACTTCTATATTTAAAGGCATTGTGCATACCCTTGAACTGATTTATTAACTGTGAAGGTTAATGTGACTCTACGTGTAAAATGACAGATGCACACAGTGCCAGATTAAATTACACAATACTTTGCTTACATGGAGTTTTAATTGTCAGAAAAACTTATGTCAAAAAAAATAATGCTAAGCACTGTGTTATGGATTGGTGAGGTTAGGCAAAGTTTCCAGTGTGATGACAAATATCTGAATTTTCAGATGCTGAATAAATAAGCAAACTGCCAATGACTGAACACTGATCACCTATTATATCCCCAAACTACATGGCTCATTATTTATCAACAATGATCCATGCTGCAGAGACAACTGGTTTCTAGACTCAAGCAGCAGCAGCAGACACCTTAACAATTTAATGAACTGTTTTCTAATCAGTCTATGAGATGAGCATTTTTATAGCAGATCTTTTCTAAAAAAAATCATGTCCCCCTTTGCAGTACAAATTCATAATAAGTTTATAAAAATATAGCACAAAAAACCCTAATGGGACCGCTAATTGGTTAGGAGTCAACCAAAATTAAGTCAAGACAATAACAATCCAATGCAGGATAGTTTTTGAACCTTACTGATAATATAAATAAGCACTCAAAAATGCCTGAAGTGGCTTGTTATCACCCTGTAATATCTCTGATATGGGCTATCCAGGATGTTTAATGAACATTATTCCAAACTTGCCTTCAGTCTGGGCCCCTTCAATAATTATTTGAAATAGGGTTTGACCCACACTTTAGGGACCACAGGTCAAAGGAAATTGCAATTACCCCAATAAAACGGGATCTCTATAAAATAAACTGTATAACAATAAGGTCAACAGCACGGAAATCAATGCATCTTTTCAGCATGAACTACAGAAAACGAATGTAAACATGGTTTTACAGGTGAGCAATATTCACTTCTATGGCACCATAATACTGTAAAAATCTCTGGTTACAAGGGTGATCTGGACTGTGTATATTATAGGTTTCCAGTTGTAACATTTCCCTCACGGCTGTAGGCAAAGGTCATAACTGTATTACAGATATTGCAGCTTGCATGCTTTAAAGGGCAACTAAAGTCTAAAATAGAATAATGTTAGAAATGCTGTATTATGTATACTAAATATAAACATGAACTTACTGCACCAGCAGCCTAATAAGACAAATGATTTATGCTTTCAAAGTTGGCGCAGGGGGCTGTCATCTTGTAACTTTGTTAGACATTTCTGCAATATCAAGACTCGCACATGCTCAGTGTGGTCTGGGCTTCAGTTGGGAGGTTAAGCTTAGGGATCGTCATAAATTATCAAAACAGCACAAGTCAAATAATATCTGCCATAGAAGCCAATACAGCAAGGCTGATTAATAATCATAATATAGAGACTGCACTGCGTCTCTGGATACAAATCTCTACAGGGAATCCAACAATGCTGCTCGAGTTCTGGGAAGTAAGGTGGGGGGGCTCCCCCAGCCATTTGAAAGTATGATCGTTTACCTGCACAGCAGTTGGGGACCATTTGACAATTCCTATCAACAGCAGTAAAAGAAGGGGGAATTGCACTGCATACAGTCAGGTTTATGATAAAAACTATAGACATCTTTTAATTAAAGTATATTGGAGATAGATTTCTTTTTCATTAAAGAAAGTAAAAATGGGATATTATATTTTTGCCTTTACATGCCCTTTAAAACAAGTAAACTTTGGTGTACAAACATGAGCATTACAGTTTGCCAGAGGACAACTCCACAGCTCTGTTCAATGTATAGGTATTTTTTAGAGTTCTCCTCCATGTTTGTCGGCTCACCCTTTAATAAATATGCCTCTTGCTATTAGCATGTTACACTTCCACCCCAACCAAAAAGTCCTGGTATTCTCCTCCTTGATTGTCAAATTTCAAAATAATAAGCTTTCCAAAGATAAAATATGCTGTAGCTGACCTGTCGAGTTTCCTTGCGGCTTCTGCTGAAAGTTTAGAAAGAATATGTCCAATTAAAATATTCTATGCAACAAGCAGAGGAAAATGTAGGACACTGCAGTAAGGTTTCTAGATTAACCCTTTCCCTCAAAAATTAACAGCTAGACATTTCTACTTAACACATTTATTTTTATTATTTATATTTATGCTAATGCTGTAAATATGTACTGTACATAGGCTATTCTCTTAATCAGGTTATCTAACAGTAACATAGTGAAGACCAAGTTAGTAAGTATTAAGTTTTCCTATTGTACTAGATATTTATACTGATCGGATTTACATAAGAATTTTAATTGATGCACTGCTTGAATTAATCCAGATTATGTACATTTCCAATAAATATGTGGAAAATGTACATTTTATAGTACCTAGTAGGATATCTGTCTGGTTCAGGACTTTCACCCCTCTGAAGCTAATTTTTTAGACAGTAATTTGACAAGTAAATGTAGGGACCCTGAGGCTTAAGTTACCCTTTTCATTCAGATCCTCATGGTGGATACAGGGTTTCCTAAGAGGCAGAGCCCTTGTGATTGGTGCAGCATGGCTGATCCCAAAAGCAGCCACAATGTGTTGCTGCTCTGCCCTATAAAAGGAGATTGCCATGTGCTTAGTCAGCCATTACTGCTGGAGGATTTCTGCTGATTGTACTTCACTAAGGACTAGTTAGTTCTGCTGCCACTATGTAGAGGCAGGAAGGCCTCTGAGGCTGGGGTGGCGACCCCATGCCTGGGAGCTCGATCATGAGGGTCGGAAGCTCCCAATTTTCCCAACAGAATGTGAAGTGCTCGAGCTATATACAGTGCTGGGAGCTACAGTCCAGCTATGGATTAAGCAACAGTGTGCTCACGCTATACACAGTGCTGGGAGCTATGTCTGAAGGATAACACAAGCTGCAAATGTTCATGGAATGGATTCATCGCTGTGGATGCCTGCTCCAGCTCTATGTGAGCCTGCCTGTCTGAGTGAATCCCCAGGGTGAGTGATGCCAGGGGAGGGTGGAAAAAGAGAGGATCCAGCATATTCCATTAGTGACTCAGGATTTGTTTATGCCTGCCACGAGGGAGCCAGTACCTAACCGGAAGGGAAAGGTATTTTGGGCTGTTAGTGCTGCCTGGGTCCAAGGTACACATTTGGGATAAAGGACTGAGACTTTAATCTGCAAATGAGTAGTGCGGGATTTTGCTTTGCATGGAGGGCCAGGAAATGGACTGCCACAGGTTCCCATGGGAGTGGGTTATATTATATGATGTAAATGTGTTTTACTTACCCTTTAAATTACACTTTCTTTATTTGAAGTTGTTGTTTTTATAAAAGCAAAGTGTGTGTTGCATGTTATTCCTAGTAATATGTAGCCTAAATGGGTCCTAATGGTGACCTTGTGCTTATGTAGCCCCTGTAGTTCTCACAGTGTACACTAGATGGCACTGTGCAGTAGTTCAGGTATAGGATCCCTTATCTGGAAACCCGATATCCAGAAAGCTCTGAATTACGGAATGGCTGTCTCCCATAGACTCCATTTTATCCAAATAATCCAAATTTTTAAAAATGATTTCCTTTTTCTCTGTAATAATAAAACAGTAGCTTGTACTTGATCCCAACTAAGATATAATAAATCCTTATTGGAAGTAAAACCAGCCTATTGGGTTTATTTAATGTTTAAATGAATTTCTAGTAGACTTACGACATGAAGACCCAAATTACGTAAAGATCCGTTATCCGGAAAACCCCAGATTCTGAGCATTCTGGATAACAGGTCCAATACCTGTATAAAGGTCTTGGGAACCATGAGGTCTGGGTCCATTACTTTAGCCCAACCCTAAAGACTGGAAGGGAATGGGTAGTGGTCCCTAGGAGCATTGGCCCTAGTAAAGAGATTAGCAGTACTCTGTCATAGATCACTTTAGGAGTGATAGATAGCTTAGGTAGCTGAGCAGCTCAAAGCTCCAACGAGGAGACATTAGAGGGATTAAGATCCCGGGTACTAATAGCCCAGAAGTAGGGACAAAGTGTTGAGACTAGGGATGATAGGAATTCCACTAGCTGCCACTTAAAGAGATCCTGAAAACAGGTTGTACCCTCTACATTACTGCTACCTATGCTGGCATGAACCCTTGCCTGTAGGGATCCAGCCCCATGCATGGTGCTGTGAGTATTTGCTTCCTTTATGCTACGTACCTGTGTTCTAAGCTCCATTGTGGATATGTGCTATGTTAAATAAATATATGGTTCTGGTTAAGCATTAAAGAACTACTGGCACCCATTTATTGTGCGATTGCACCTGGTTACAGTTACACTACACCCTGCTTCCACCCCATTGCGAGGGCTTACCCCTGAGAGAGAGGGCCTCATTTGTGGTATTACCCCACACTGAAGTTGCTTAAACTGACCACAGTACAAGTCAGTTTATTATTGCGATACACAAGCGATACACAAGCAAATGGGTTAAAGAATTTACACACAAACACACACAAAATTATGCAAGCGGGTAACGTACCTCTTTTATGAGCACTTGCGCATCAGCATTTGAGGAAAACAGGGAGGATGCACTGTTTGTCTGCATTTTGTGTGTTTATCTGCCCAAAATGTTAATGTACTGTCTGTCTGCATTTTGTGTGTTTGTGTGCGACTCGGCTATCGGTTATTCAGACCATGTCTTTGAATAGATATGTATCTGTTCATATTTACACTAGGGTTGCCACCGGTCTCATATTTTACTGGCCCTGCTGGAAAAATCCTACTCAATGTCAATGTTATTGATAGATAAGAATAAGAACTAATATAGTAATCTGACTTTTTTTCAGCGAATGTGACAACACTAGTGTTTGGTGCTTTTTCATGCTTGTAGCTTATAACTTTTGACTCTGCCTTTGAATATCTGTGTTGCAGTAATTCTGCAAGTGACTGGCCCTCAACTTTCCCCTTGATTCTGTACCTTACCTCCTAATCTTTCTTTTCTGATTTGCTGCATCTCAGGCTACCACCAGCTTACTTATCCCCATTAAAGGAGAAGGAAAGGTTAAAACTAAGTAAGCCTTATCAGAAAGGTCCATCTAAATATACCAGTAAACCCCCAAAGTAGTGCTGCTCTGAGTCCCCTGTCAAAAGAAACACTGCATTTCTTTCCTTCTATTGTGTACTCATGGGCTTCTGTATCAGACTTCCTGCCTTCAGCTTAAACCTCATTGCCCTGGGCAAGAGCATGCTCAGTTTGCTCCTCTTCCCCCCCCCCTTCTCTACTGTAATCTGAGCCCAGAGCAGGGAGAGACTCAGGCAGGAAGTGATGTCACACCACATTAATACAGCAGCTCCTATCCTAAACAAACAGAGAGTTTCTAGAGCTTTTTACTCAGGTATGGTAAAGCATTCTACAGAATAAATATAGCATTCTAGCTTGTACTATTGCAGCTAATCTATTGACAATAAAATGCCTCCGTAGCTTTCCTTCTCCTTTAAAGCAATGGGATTTTCAAGTGTATTTAAGTTCTCTAGGTGCTGACAAGTTTTGGCATATATTGCTTCCTTTAGATGTTGCAATGTTGTGCTGATTAGGCAGGATTTAATGGTGCATTTGTCTTTAACATGATGCAACCTTATTTTGAAGGGTGCCATGCACAGAATTTTCATACACTGATGGCCCATGATAAACCAATAAGGCCTACATCAACCTTATTAGTAGTTGCACTAGGAATAGTACTTTTGCATTCAAGAAAAAACCAAGTACCCCTAGCAATGTACTTTAAACTTTATGCAAGTGAATAAAGCCTTTAGTGCATTCATTTGAATTATTAGTTGGAACCTTCCCAACATGAAGCAACAAGTCTACTGCTAGCTCAAGATCAAATTCATAATTCCATTTTTTTTGCTATTTTTTTGCTCTAGAACTCATTCTACAGCATATTGACATTTTTCTTGACAACCCATTGTGATATGAAATTTACTTGGGTGATGAAGCTGAAAAATCCCAATGTATATTAAATGAATCACATACAGATTTTTTTGCTACTGAGAATGGATGTTTTAAGAGCGACCAAGATTTATCTATTTCTGATACCAATGAACTAGAAAGTAAAGATAAATCTGTTACCTTACAGCGCTTATAATATACACATATATCTTACCAACAGCATGCTAGGCAATGTTTTAAACAATTAATATTTAGGTTACAATAAAGGACATGACAGATGAGATCAATCAGGTCCTTAGGCAAAGTGAATGCATTTTAGAAATAGCTCTAAAATGTGAATAACAAGATTGGCACCAGTGCAAAAATCATAGAGCAGGTGCATCTGCTTTGCTTAAAGATGATAACTGCAGAATAAAGGGCAGGAGAACAAGCTCTCAACACATGAAAATAATATTTCTTGAGATAAAGCTGACACATGGCTCAATGGTAGACAATAAAATGTAATTACAGAATAGGCAGATAAAGATATCATCCAGAGAAAAGGTCACTAATCAAGTCAGACACAAGGGCTAGAAGCATGGCTTTATCCAGACTTACTGTATAGATGATGTATGTGTTAATGGATCATTTCTAAACATAACACAAGAAATGGTACATGTCCTGCAAAACATGCTAATCATATCAGTGTTATTCTGTCACTATATCACTAGCAGCTCAATATAACCTCTATATTTATACACCGTGTTTCAATTTTAAAGGCTTCATTGATAAATATATGTAAAATATATAGCTATTTTAATTAATATAATATTGATAATATTTGAATTAATATAATTTTAAATTGAAACCTTCTAGTACCCCTGATGAAAAAATATTTCGGGACCTTCTGTACCTCTGTCTCACGGGTCACCCATAATTTTCTTCCATTGTTGTTCACCCTCAACCGCCCCTGTAACCTCCCAACACTATACACCTGGGCCCCCTCAGTACTTACACCATTGGTGCCAGTCACTTTAACCCTATCCATGCCCCTGCCAGTTCTCCATGCCTCTCTTATGCTGGGCCACAACACATGCTCTTTGCTGCTTTAAATATGTTGTAGCTAAGAGTAATGTATATTTGTACCTGATATTAGCAGTTTTATGATGATAATATCATGCACATGGTCGGACTGGAGTATGGGGGCCCACCGGGACTGCCACACAAAAGCCCCTCCAGGCAGTCACCGGGGGCCCCCTCCTGGCTTACCTCTGTGTGCCTCCCTGTCGGGCCTCTCAGTCACCCTCTGTGCGCCCCTGCGCGAATGCTAGTGCGGCCTGCAGGAACGCCTGCACAGTGTGCGCCCTAGTGTCGCACTAGTGCAGCAGAGACTTTTTTTTGTTAAGGGGGAGCCCAATCGGGGAAACATGGCTGGGCCGGCAGGGGCCCACCGGGTTTTTTTCCCGGTGTCCCGCTGCCCAGTCCGACACTGGGAATGCATCAGTTCATCCAACAATTCCTGTAGGCCCCACTGGATGATTTGGTGCAGCATGGGTGGCCAAATCAGGCCTAGATCCATTTATTTGGTGACCTTGCATAAGAGCAAATAAAACTGGGTAAATAACTGTGTATTTTGGCTGTGCAAAATAAAAAAATGTTTCCCATGGTTAGTTAGCCAAAAATGTAATATATAAAGGCTGGAGTGCATGGATAGTAGCCAAAGTACTACTTCCTCATTTGCAGCTCTCTAACCTCTTTCTTAGTCAGCAACTTGAAGGGGAGCCACATGGGACATAACTGACCAGTGTGCTCAGGATCAAAGCAAACTAACTGTTATGTCTCATGTGGCCCCTCTTCAAGTTTCTGAGACCCCAATGAATAAGCCTTTTCATAGAGTGGCATAGACCATGTTTTATGTGTGTTTGAAAAAAAGAAAACAATGGATTTTATCTCAAATAGGGGAGTGATTCATCTTCACTATCACAAAAATCCCATCAAAAGGTGTTTTGATCATTTTTACATTATGAGTTGAAGATGAATCCAATCACATTATACTATTGTTAACAATTTTTACACCTTTCAAAATATACTTTAATGGAATTGTATCCATTATTTACATGGAACCTTGACTGGATTTTCTTATATCTGATTGATGCAAAGTTAAAAGGGGAAGTTATATGCTTCAATTCTTTCTGCCAAAAATACAGGATGAATCATATGGTAATAGACCTTAGTGGATATGACCAGTATCAGGCTAGCTGGATTGACCTTCTCTGCCCAACCTAAATCACAGTCTTCCCAAATTCTTGTGTGTGTAACTGCTTGTTGAACTGAAGGTCTTAGGTCTGTATCTAAAGCATTTTTCTATGGTTAGAGCATCCCTTTGACACTAAAATGATGTCTATAAAGTCCTATAGTTATGTGCACTACATTGTTTGTTCTAACCACCATGCCCAGCATCAGACCGCGGCACAAAGGATCCACCAGAGAACCTCATATTAAGGGCCTACCAATGACTAGTGAGCCCTAAAAGATTTTGTCTGAGAAAAACATGGATATCCACAAATCTATTAATTAATTTTGAGTTTCTGAAAAGTTAAATATTCTCCCACATTCTCTCTGAGACACCAGTGCTTTAAATGATACCTGGCTTTAGCAAGTTTGGGAACATTTATGGACACTATTACGCTTTCCAATTTTGTGAATCAAATCTCTTGTGACTTGTCAGGTTTTTTTTTCTAGAATTTCAGTCTTCTTTGTATGAGGTGTGTGCAGACTGAAATCTGAAAAATGAATTGTGACAATGGATCTTAACCATCTATAGTGGCATGTATGATGCTCATAGTATGTGACAACTGCAAAGAGTCTTGCTTAAGAGTTGATAAGTTGTTAAATAATTTTCCATTTGTCAAGCAACACCTTGGTGTAATCTTCTACAAGATCTCACCACATTTCATGTGGGTGATGGGTGAGGGGATTGGGTACAAGTTTAGACCCAGGGCTCATGAAGTGTAGTTATGTCACTGATCATTACTATCCATTCACTGAAGCCTTGTAAAGTTCTCTGTTCAGAGTTTTGGACTTTTTTGAGTACTTTGTACATTGGCCATAAATCACCCCACTAGTGGTTATAAGGGTTCATTTACTATACTGGTGCTATCTGCAAAGCTCTAACTATTAGCACATCACCATGTGTTTTACCCAAGCCATTTTTGTCAGCATTATGGTGTAACTGCATGCAACTTGCTCAAGATTTATCAAAATGGGTGGAAAAATTGGACCCATTTGTTAAGCTTGGTGCTAGCTGTGTCAGCATTGATATAGGCATACAATAAATTGTGGCTACTTGTAGCTTTTGCATGCATTTAAATGGGCAGCAAATACTTAGGAGTAGCAGTTGATGCAGCACACCATTGGTTGGTTATTTGTACTGTTATTTGTGCCCAATCCCCCATAGAACCTGCAAACAGCTTTTTATGCGCACAGTAAAAATATAAAGAGGCATTAGTAGGTGCAAGTATTTAAGTGAATGGCTTTTGAGTAGCGCAGTTCTATAGAAATATATGCACCTATCACTGCACTCATCTATTCTGAATCAGTTTTTGGAGAGTTTTCAAATGTTCTGATTTTAGACCATCCACTCAGCACTGGAGGGGGGATGGCGTGTATGAAAGTATTTTATAGATTGGACCTAGAAAGTTGCTTTATTTTGCGTCACATCTTCTACTGACACCTTGAAGCTGAAACATATCAAAAATTAACATAATTGTACCAAATGAAATTATATATTTCTAAGCCAATAAAAAAGTGAAGAAAAAAAAGAGCACTGTGTCTTTGGTGGGAAGGAAGATTCATAATGAAGAAATAACTATAGCAGTATGATTAATGTTGTCCTAATTTTGTGCCTTTGTGCTGCATTACATTATTTACCCCCTGCTTGGGGTTTTACATAGTTACAGGGCTCCTGCTGAGATATAAATTAAAGTTGGGAAAACATTGCAATTACAGGGTTAGAATTTTAGGGCTTGTGATGTGCAAATCTTATTTATATTTTTATTCTTTCCAACGTTACCCTTTATAATGGTGAAATAACAGGGCCAGGTGGAAAAAAATTGAAAACTATGCAATTCCCTCTACAACTCAGAGCTGATTTAGTCTCATGTTTAATAAAAGATTTTTCTTTCAAGTGTGACCATATACAATACTTTTATTAAAATTAGGATTCCTATGCATAAATCAGTAAGAATAATTAATGTCACCACTGTTGTTAACAAACCTGATGCACAGTAGGAGATTATAGATTATTCCAGCTGTTATATCTTCCTTGCCCACATTTACACATCGTGCTATATTTGTAGCTGGGGGATCACGCTGAACTTCTTCATTTGAAGAGCTAATATAAACTTTAGCATTACTTCAAAATGCAAGAGCAGCTTCAAATATTGGAAACTTGACTAAAATTTGGGATAGCAATTTCAAATCCATCCTTTATTTTCTGACTTTACCAAGTTACAGTATTTATCGACATTTTGATGTGCTCCTCTAGTATGTATGTATAGCTTTATTTATAAAGTGCTATAAGGATACGCAGCGCTGTACAACCTTATAATGTACAAAGTATATATAGGGAGGACAAGTATTCTAATAAATACAATAAGTATACATACACAAAGATTAAGTACCATGTGGTATGAGACACAATAGGAAGGAGTTCCTTGGAGGATGGAGCTTACATTTCTTAATAATAATACATTTCTTAATAGTCTGAGTGTATTATTATATAATGTTTTTAATAAAGATTTGCCTATACTGTGCATTATTTGTCCAGTTTTGTTCAGACCATCATCACAAACTTCTTGCCCCAAATGTAAAACATTCCTTCTTTGAAAACCCTGTGCAAGTCTAAAAATAAATTGTTGATAAGTCCTCTGAATTAAGCTGGATTGATGATGATGATAATAATATCTACTAATTAAAAACTAGTGTTTCAAAATCAGTTATAGCGTTTTCCTAGTTTGATTGAAACTATAAAGGTAAAAATGAGTACATGTATGGGAACCAATTATCCATAAGGCTCCAAATTAAAAGGAAGGTCATTTCCCCCAAAGTAAATCCATATTTATGGAGATCCAATTGTTGCAAATACAGTTTATTTTGAAAAGCCTAGATCTAAGGATTGAGAAAAATAGATTCCATAAATGTACATGTACTTATTTTATGTGTAAAAAATGAAACTAATTTCATATACAACATACCTACTTCACTGTTATGGTTAGTATATGTATACTTAGTTTAATTGTGTTGGTATAAGCTACAGGGTGAGATATAACTAAAACTATAACTAAAATGGTATCTGAAGTTTATTTAATTTTCTTTGTTGTTTGTAGTAGTTCAAAACTGGTTATATGTCTTTACTATGCAAATACCTGGTTCTGTGTTCCTGTAATCATAAAATACTCTGGGGTAATGGATGCATCAACTTCACTCCAGTGGAGTAATTATTATAGAACATTATCAGAATGAAACTGATCAAATTGCTTTAAAGATATAACTTGTAGTTAAATGAATTCTGTTAGTATGTTTGGGGCTTCATCTACTGTCAAAAATGTTTTGAATTATTTTATGCAACTCTTTTTAATACAATTGTCAGGGGCGTAACTATAGAGGAAGCAGACCCTGCGGCGGCATAGGGGGCCCAGGAGGTATAGGGGCCCCATGATGTTTTAGTTCATATACAATTTCAAAAAATATTGATAAAATAGAACAACCTCTGGATATGTTGGGGGCCCTAAAATTAATTTGCTGTGGGACCCAGTAACATCTAGTTATGCCACTGACAATTGTATAGCTCAATCTGTGTGTTTTATATAAGTGTACAGCATCCAAGGCTAGCCAAATTATTGATGAATTCAGCTATATACATTTAAATTAGATACATATGACATCAACTGCTCCTCCATTCCAGGACAATCAGACCAGAGCCCCATTTACAACATCGCAAAGAATTCATCATACCAAAAGTTTTTTCTCCCAAATCTTCTGAATAGTAAAGCATATATGCATTCCTGTATCTTTGACACAAAGGCTGGAATATTATTTTTGTATTGAGGATATGCTACAGTAAGAATCTGTGTGTCTTTCTGACACAAAGGATGGAATGTTATAAAGGACTTTATGATAAAATTATATTGGTGAAAGAGACCCCAATAGGTATCCAAGTAAACCTTTGGAAGATCAGCTTCTGTCTGTTACAATAAAGCTTGTGCGATAGTTGAAGCCTTTGGAACCATGGCTATGCTTGATAAAAGAAAGTTTTGGAAGACAGTTGGTGTTACTAAAACAAACTAAGAAGAGAGTATGACTATGAAGATTTTCATTCATCCAGGTCATTGGATATCTAACATAAGTAATTAAAAAAAACAACTTGACTTGCTGAGTAATTATTGTAATTATTGAAGACGTCTTCAGTTCAAGTGACTGGTGTGGGAAGTTCTCGGCATATAGACTCTTCCACTAATCCAATCACAACGGCATATTGTAATTTTTCAGAGAGGTGACATTTGAAACTGAATCCATGTTGGGGAATGTTCCAGTGAACCAGCAGAGCTATTGAGGTTATTTCAGGGATTACACAGATACCTTATCCACCTGCAAGGATTGTAAGTAAGGCTGACAGCATTGCTTTTACACATCTAACTTAACCAGAGGGAGCACCCTTTATACCCTGACCAAGGGAAACATCTGCATCTTGTGTTGCCTCCACATCCAAAAACAGAATCCAATTTCCAAGTTGGATGTTAACCAATATTGGAGCCTATCTAGTTCTTCATAAGGGCCCCCACCAGTACATACTATATCCAGCTGGCAATGTTTTGGGGGACTTAAGTGTGCATACCAGGGTTATACTGGGACTTATTCTTACTGAGCTGTTATTACTGTATTAAGCTGTTAATTAGAAATAGTGCTGTTATTGTTCACAATATCTAACTATATCTTTATTGGAGCTTCAGCTGTTCAATATAGTAAGGTTGTGCCTTGTGTGCCTGGTTACTGGATCTTTGTGGTGTCACCAGGCTGCTTTGCAGGAGTATCAGGACAAGCTTAGGATGCACCTACGGGTGTGCTACACATAAAGGGGCAGATCTATTAAGGGTCAAATGAAAAATTTGAATTCTAGAATTTTTTTATGGTCAAAACTGTCTAATTCTGTTTTAATTTGAATTTCGAGATTTATCATACTCTGGCACTATAAGAAGTAAAATTTGACTATTTGCCACCTAAAACCTGCCGAGTTCATGTATAAGTCAATAGGAGAGGTCCAGGCATCAATCTGGACATGTTTCTAGCCTTCCTGACATTCAAGTTCTTTTCAGTGAAAAAACTCGAATTGAGTTTAGCTGAGTCGGTAAAAATCGCGCTAGTTTTAGATATTCAATTTTTTTATTAAATAACCCCCCAGTCAACTTTAAAAAAACCCACATGAATTCGAAATTCGACCTTTTATAAATGTGCCTCCCTGTGTCAAAATAGGGATACTTAAAATACTTAATAAAATTTGTTACAAAAAAAAATTCTTAAAGCTTTATGCAGTTTACTGTACCAGACAGAATTTTGCAGCTTTTCCTAGCTAAATATTGGCCTAACAATGCAAGTGCTAATTTTCCTTGGGGCCAAATTAACTACAGTATTGCAGAAGCATGGAAGAGTAAGGTGATTTCCAGTTTTAAAGCAAAGGGTAGACTGGATTATGACTAATGAAACGTTAACTAGTATGTTAAATGATAAACATAAATATTTTTTAAAGATTTGGCATCCATGGCTCATTTGTAGGTTTGCCAAAAGGTTCTTTACTGTTATGAACAGCCTGGAAGAGCTACTGGGGTTAAATAGGGTCAAGTTTGATTGACTTTACAACTGTATAATTTGAATAGATCCCAGCCAGATACAAAGTTAAGTCATTCCACCTTGATACACCTATTAATCAATATCAGAGAAACTATACCAGCAACTCAATTTTAATTGAAGGATGGAGATTTACCATTCTATTATTTTTGGTATATTTTGTTTTTATCTTTTTTTATATGTTTGTGTTTTCCTTTTATATATGTTATGTGTAACAATTGTATTTTGTTGAAATCACCAAAACTCTTCAATAAAAATTTATTGTTGAAAAAACAATATTGGCCTCACAATGGACAGTTACGTCCCTGCTTACAGGTATAGGAAACACAAGAATAATGTAATTCGAAGCAATGTTCTAACATACATTTAAAATGATTAGGAAGTTTTTTGTAATTGCATCTGAAATGCAAATTGAAGTGCCAATGCACCCTGCCAGTCTGTTTAGATGAATCACAGCCAGTGGGCTATTGATACAGGGGTAGTCTGAAGCTACCGACCCCTTGAAGGTAGTGGTAGCTCCAAGCTTCCAACAGCACACAGAAGTCATTTGATGGTGAGCACCAACAAAATGATGATATCCAGACAATGAATTAGACACCCTTGTGACTGTAATTACATTGGAATTATGGGCAAAAAATCTGCTTTGTGGGTAAAAAAAACATTGACTTGTGCACGATATTGCTCTTTGCATACTGTACTTGCACTTGCAAATGAGCCCTGATGTCCTGCTTTTTCACAGGTCTTTAATCAGCTTACTTCCACTACAATATCAAGCAATGTCTTGGACAGCAGATTGTTTTCAATTGCAATTATGTTCACATATAACCCAAAAATCATTGAAAGTTGCTTAGAATTGTATATCCTTTTATTAGGCAAAATTGTATTTTGGGGTTTATAATCCCATTAATCTGTGGATGTGCTTGTTTAATTAAATATAAATGAGTTGGCTACTAATAAAAATGCCTTATTCCTTTACTCAGTTACTGAGAGATGTAGTTTGGCTGCAAAGATATTTACACATCTTGTATGCAAACTATACTGTATTTATTCAGCTGCGTAAATGTAAAATGAATAGATTTCCTCTTCTGAGATCAAAAAACATGTTCTACATAGCAAATGAGAAGCAATGGAAAAACTGAAGATATCACACGATATATTGATACTGAGCACACAGCAATTTCTCTGTGAACACATGAGATTCACCAATGAAACAGGTGGCTTTGTACCCAGCAAATCAGAGCTCCATACCGTATCACAGAGCAAACCAGGACAATCATACAGTAAAAAGGCCTACAATATACAGCAGATGTGGATTATACTGTATATCTTATTAGACAAACAAAAATATTGGAATAGCTAATTTGTTTATATGGTGATCAGTTTAACTTGAATATTTGCTTCCACACTGTGGCGAAATAGGTTGGGTTAAAAAGGATGTAAAGGCAAAAAAACTAAATCCAATTTTTACTTTCTTTAATGAAAAAGAAATCTATCTCCAATATACTTTAATTAAAAAACATGAATGTATGCAGTGACATTCTCCTTTCATTTTACTTGATCTGACAGCTGCAGATAGGAAACTTCAGATGGTTCCTAAGGCTTAGTCCACACCAGCCGGTTCTGAGAGATTTAGCGCCTGGCCTTCCTCGTGAGGCAACTTCGAGCAACTTCGGAAAATGAAGCGCCGCGTGTGTCATAACACAGGCGACTCTCATTACAGCCGGCGCAGGAGAAGAGTGGTTCAGGGAGATTAGTCGCCTCAAAGAAGCGATTAGTCTCCAGGGCACTAAATCTTCCACGAATCACCTGGTGTGGACCAAGCCTAACTGCTCTGCAGGGAAACAATTATACTTTGAAACGGCAGGGGGAGCCCCCACCTTACTTCCCAGAACTCAAGCAGCTTTGTTTGTTTCCTTATAAAGCAGCCAACGCTGTTTAACAAAGTTACAAGATGATGACCCCCTGTGGGCCAACTTTGAAAACATAAATCATTTGTTTTATGAGGCTTCTGGTGCAGTAAGTTCATGTTTATGTTTAGTATACAAAATACAGCATTTCAAGCATTATTCTGTTTTAGAGTTTAGTTGCCCTTTAAATATGAGAATATTATGCTCACTATTGCCCAGGTTTACTGATATTGAAATTTTTCAGCAGACATGGATTCATGGTGAAATTCTGCATTTCACCATCTTCAAATTTTCCCTCGAAACCAAAAAGTGCAGCAAATAAACACCCATTGACAATTCTATTTCACAAATTTTCACAATTTTACACTGTTTTGTGTATTTTCCCCAGAGTTTCTCAAATTTTCTGGAGAAGCAAAACTATTAGATTCCTAGATCCAATATGACATCATTTCTGCATGGGTCCTCAACAATATGTGATATGAAGAGACCACACAGCAAAAATAAAAACTTGCTTCCATTAAATGTATAGGCATCACCTCTACTACAGGCAATAGTAATTAAAGGGGACTTATAGCCAAACAAACACAACAGCAGGAGGTTCTTCTGTTACATATTCATGATACTAGCAGTTTAAAATGGCTAATATCATAAAAACTAAAAGAAAAACATTTACACTTCTAACATTGGTCCCTACCAAACAGTATAGCTTCCTATATTTACTGCCCAGTCATATAACTTGTTCAGCCATGTTTCCACAATATCAGCATCTTCATTCTGCTTATCTAATGCTATTAACTCATTCCCCATATGACCAGTTAAGCATTTTGCATTAGTGAACTTATATTTAATACTGCCACCTGTTTCTTCTCCCTAGTATATTTGCTAACACCATCCCCCTTTCTAACCCCACTTTCCCCAGGTCCCTATTAGATTTATCTTCCACAGCACTCCTTACTTTTATTGTATGTTCTATAGGAAGAGACTTTACCTGTATCTCTCGACATGGGGTCCTTCAAAATCTTTCTTACTGTATATCCATTAGTATTTATTGCATAAAAACCCTACAAACCCCACAATAAAGAACCTTGGGGATCCTTTATCGGAACCTGTCAAATTTTGCTCAGGAGTTTATCCCTGTATTCAACAAGCAGATACATTTACAGTTTATGGTAAAAATACAAAAGATCTGGTGAGTCAGATGTTTATGTATTAAAGGAGCTACAGTGTAATTTTCTCAGCATGTGCACTAAAAATTTCACTGTTGATGTATTTCTTTTTCAAATTATTGAGCCAGGCATAATTTATTATACAATATGGAAGGTTAAATAAACAATGACTGGCTTGAAGACCTCTATCCAACTGACATTATTAAGAGTTTTACATAATGTGACTCTAGAAAGCTCATCGTGCTGATAGCTCACAACAGATGGGATCTTGACATTCATTTCAGTAGACATTTTTCCGGTTTTTCACCTACAAAAATGGTTTAATATTTAACACAGAATCCCATCGCCGGTTGCGCATTATGGGACTGTTTTTTCTTTCAGATGCCACATTTGATCATTATACATGTTATCTTGTAAGAAAAAACATAGCTTAGCTTGGTTGGACATTTAGTGGTACAGTCATTCCACTAATTATGATCAGAGCTGTTTTTTCAGCAACCATGGGCTGTTTCCTTCAGGGGGCAGGCTTTATACAAATGTCTTTTTTCTTTTTTTTTACACTCTCAATTGGCCATTGAACACAAAATCTGGCGAAACAGCTGAGGGGGTGCGTCTTACTTTACTGGGCTGGCTCATGAATAATACAGTAGGATAGGGGTTTTTTTCCTAGCCTGTTGGCACATATTAATGCAGCTCTGATTACAAAGCTATTTGCTTTTTAAAAAGCAATAACATGCTAATATGCAGATATCTGTAAATTATGTATTGAAACGCATATAGCAGTTATTCATTATTTACAGCTATTGGAATAAAGATGTGCAATACACCTATGAATTATTTGTATGCATATTACACATGACACAGTTAATTAAATATAATCCATTACCGCCACTACACATGGCTTCCTGTTTTATTTTACAGTTGCTTGCTGCTTGTAATTATTTAGAATAGTTAATACATTTTCATGAATCAGTGTTCACTTACCAACACTCAATATCACGGTGCATCTGGGATAATATAAAACACTTGATTCTACACAGGACATACAGGTGTACAAAATCTTGTATTGCAGCGTTTGATATCCATTAACTGGCTTTTCTAGGCTGCCAGTAATAGCTCAGCTGAAGTGTTTCAAATCAGTAATGAGAAGCATAAGTGTGGTGTTAATTATTAAATACACTCACTACTTAGGCTGGCCTCAATATGAGAAGTGCTTGTCTGCTGTATCACCTTAAATTAGCCATATATATCTATAGATTCAATATTTTGTTAAGGTTACCAAATATACCCAAAGGTTTGGATGTCTGTAGAATGTTAACAATCTTTTAAATAAACTGTTGGGACCAGATGTACAGGCCACAAATCATTAGCTAAAGGCTTTCACTTCTAAATTACCAGTAACAATAGGAAGGCACTGAAGTCTGGACTGCAGATTAAGTAGGTGCAGTGGAAAAGTTGTATTGTATAGGCAATAACATCCCAAAATACAATAAAAGAAAGCCTAAGCATAGGCTGATCTGAAGGTTAAGTGCACCTGTTAGGTTGGTTTTCTTTTCTTGTGCTTAAATAAAAAAACTTTTTGTTGTAGAGTTTTCCATGCCTGCCAGAGGAATGTGGCTGATCTGATTGTACTGCCTTCAGGCCAACAATAAGGTAACTGATTTCTATATGTAATAAAAGGAACATAGTTTGCCCAGATGCTGTAGCCAATTGCTACCAATAAGATGCTTGCTTTTAAACATGGGACCAGTGAATGCTACCTGCTGATTGGTTGCTATAGGTGATTAGAGCTGTAGAAAACTTTGCAGCCATGGACCACATACATGAACCAATCGTGGCCTTCAGCCACTGGATTTTTCCACCCAGCATTATTAAAACCTGAAATCAATCAGCAGGACATTGTTTCAATACCATATAAAGGCCAATCAAGTACATATGATAATTACTACAGTGGTACTGTTCAGCAGTATTCCCTGGAATTTAAAGCTGTCGGTGGCTTCTTTGCCTTGGCATCAGTAGGGAGAGCACAATAGATTTTTCCTACAGTGATGAAAAGTAGTGTGGTGATGACAGAGGCCAGAATGCAAGTGGGGCTAAATAAAATTACAGTGAAAGTTAGCAGGCAATGCAACATATTTTTAAGACATCCTCTGTTAGGATGACAGGGGCCCCACAATAAGAGTAAGATAAGCAATGGTAAATCCCTAAAAATGAACATCTAAAAATGAATAAGTACAGCAATGTTTAATTTATAAGTCTGCCAGTAAATTTGAAAGGAGCAATCTATGAAATCCCAATAGGCCCTGCATGTCCTTTTATTATTTATGACAATTAAAGTATTTTCCCAGCTACAGTACATTGCTTTTCAAAGGGCCAATACAACCGACAGCACTTTCTGATGCAAAGCAAGACCCAGTGTTTCCAAAGAGAAAACATCCGTTATTACCCTAGTTGCCCTCAGGCACCAACACATAGCAAAGTGCTATTCAATATATCAGCTTCAGGCTTGATCTCTGTATGACCAGTTTCAAACTAACACCTCAGTCCTACTGAAAAAAACAACAAATAAATATTCATTCTTCTTGGCTTGTTGAACTGATATAAAGAATGCATATTTATTTTTAAAACTGTGCCACAGAACAGATGGTGAGAAAGAACAGTGCATAAATGAATCACAATACTCAGTATGATCTTTAATGTGACAGAGCCTAAATACTGCTGAACATTTAAAGGAAAACTATACCCCATAAACAATGTAGGTCTCTATTAAAAGATACTGAGTAAAACAGCTCATGTGTAAAACCCTGCTTCATGTAAATGAACCATTATCATAATAATATATTTTTTTAGTAGTATGTGCCATTGGGTAATCATAAATAGAAAATTGCCATTTTAAAAAATAAGGGCCACCCCCTGAGATCGTACGATTCACTGTGCACACATACAAACCACAGGTCACATGAGCCAATTAACAGACAGAGTTCTGCCTTTTGCTTCCTCACGTCTTCCTGTTACAGTTAGTGTTGAAGTATTTCTGGTCAGGTGATCTCTGAGGCAGCACAGATAGAGTCACGAAATGGTGGTTCAAGGCAAGAGATGTAAAAGGGCAATATTTATGTAAATATATATTCCAGTTTGGTAAGATTCTTTAATATGTCATTCAATTTGATATAAACTATCTGTTGCTTAAGTATTCATTTTGGGGGTATAGTTTTCCTTTAACTCTGAAATAGCAAACTTCTACCCCAATGGCTTTTCATCCTTTTCCTTTTAGATATGTGTTTTTCAAGACCCATCTTATTGTTTTATACTGTCTTATTGGTTAATATTAAGGCACATAAGTTGCCCAGATGCTGTAGCCAATACCTACCAATAAGATGTTTTAAACATGGGACCAGTAAATGCTACCTGCTGATTGGTTGCTATAGGTGATTAGAGCTGTAGAAAACTTTGCAGCTATGGACCACATGCATGAACCAATGTGGCCCTCAGCCAATGGATTTTTTCCGCCCAGCATCATTAATACCTGATCATTAAGGGTAGGACTCCACGAGCGATTTTGTCGCGATCCGCAGACATACGTTGGGTCTGCATCCGACAGTCAGATTGCGTCGGATCAACTCTGCGACACCAATCGACAATTCTATCTCTTGCCTTATTTTTTTGCATGCGTTTTGTCACAGCGCGTCGGATCTCGACAAAATTGCTCATGGAGTCCTACTCTAAGGTATGAGCAATGCCACATTCCATATCAGTACTTCAGCCATTTAACTTCATGAAGGACTGATGGTTTTGGGCAATACCCGACATGACCCAGGAGGACTGGGAGGAAGCAATGGCAAACTGTAGTCATGGCCGAATTTATTCGCCAGGTGCGAATTTGCGGCGAATTTCCAAGTTTTGCAGATTTTGATGCCCGAGAATTGACGCCAGCATCAAAATTCGAATTTCGCAAATTCGCCTATCACTAGCAAACTGTTATAACTTCTTATTTTCCACTCATTCAGTATAAAATATTAAATCACATATATATATATATATATATATATACACACACACAGTATTTATATATATATATATATATATATATATATATATATATATATATATATATATATATATATATATATATATATATATATATATTACTCCTAGCAGACTCTTTAATATAGGATCTCAGGTGTGGATAAACAAATGCAGATTGTTTTTAAATCTGATTTGTTCCTGTCCATCAATAGTCAAATTTTGGTGAAATATATTATACAGTATAGATATTATGGTGAATACTCTAGAGATTGTATCTTGCTCAATGGTTGTTATGGGTTACTTCTTGGGACATATAAGTGGTGGTACAGCATACCAGTAACAATATATAACCAGCTCATATGTATGTTATATACATCGATCCACAAAGTTTACTAGAAGACTAAACAAAGCATTACAGAATCTGTAAGTACAAAAGTTATATTTTAATATAAAAGATTTCCTGTTCATCTCTAGAAATCAATGGTGTGTTCTAGCTTAATGTTAATAGAGTTCCAGGCACACAATATTTCTAAATTACCGAACCCCCTATCATGTGCGAACATGGGTTTCCAGAGTTAGAGCTAATTAAATATCTATCATGGGTTACCTGGCAACTAGCATTTGGTCTGCTCGCTGTTGAAGACTAACCTTATGTGATACAACAGATAATTGCATTTTTCTTTAAAAGTTATAGAACGCAGAAATTAACAACTCATGCCCTACCTGCACATCTGAATACCTGGTAATTGTAAAAACGGGCAAACAGGTAGAAGTGTTATTTTGGTGTTTGCAATAAATAACAATAAATCCATGGTTACTAAGCAGTTGTTTGTAAATATGGGAAATGCCACACTGCACTGAAAAAATAGAATGCCATTGGATCACATTCCTCTTATCAGTTAAACATATATATATAATTGAATTAAATGGCATTAAAGTCACAATTATTAAATCCTGCTTTATCTGCTTACCACCAAGAGCAATGCCATGCAGGAGGTTATAGCAGAGGCCAAATATGGTCAGATTATACTTCATAATTAGAGCATAAGTTTAAATCTACCACTAAGTTACATGCTGTTCCCCCATGAAAGTGTATTTTCATCAACATTCATTTAACATTTTTGCTTGAAAAAAAAACAACAAATAAGACAATGTTATAGTAAAAACTATATTGTACAGACCCCATAAGCCATCAGCCCAGTTTGGCTCATCTTTAGAGTGCCCAAATATTAAAAAAAATCTGTATCTTTCTTTGGATGAATTTAGATGTAACCCGTACAAAGTGGCGCTGAACAGTATACAAGTCAATATCTCTTTAACCTTTTAATATTGCACATATATATGTTTGTGAAGATTCTCATTCATACAGGTGATGGTATATATGTAGTAGAAATAAGTCAAATCAACTAGACTTGCTGTGTTTTTTTCCTTGACTTATTTCCACAGATATATATACATATAGTGACATTCAGGTTAGCAGAGACCATAGCCATTCGCAAAATTTAAGCCCAAAAATGGGGTCTGACACTTCAGTGCAGCTTGGCTGGCTTTTACTAGGAACAAAATTGTCCAATTCAGCATATTTGATTACCTAGGATTAGCAGTCCCAATTCAATATCCACATTGGTGTACACAGAAACACAATAAATCCAGCGCTTGGACGTCACAAGTCCCAGAATCCTCTGTTTTTGAAAAAAATTTTGGTTAAAACTCTCAAATTCGAATTGTGAACTGTTGATTCAATTTGAGTTTTAATTTGAATTGAAATTTTGAGAATTATCATACTCTGGCCGTTTGAGAACTTGAATTTGACTGTTCACCACCTAATGGGAGAGGTCAATGGGAGAGGTCCAGGGGTGAATTTGGAAAAGCTTGCAGCCTTCCTGACATCGAGTTTTTTTAAATTTGAAACAAGTTTTTATAATTCAAATGAATGTGATTTGAGTTTTCGGGTTGTTTCAATTAATCCAAATTGAAAAAAATCTATTTTATTAATAAATTTTATCTGAAAACACCCTGCTTTCCTCCATTCACTCCAGGGACCCATTCATCCGACTTTTCCAGAGCCAGTACACACACACAGCCTTACTTGCTGCAGCAATATACATCTTTCCCTGCAGATTTCTGTTCAACAGTCTAATACTGGTGAAATATACAAAATATTGTGCCCTTTTCAATCACATCTCTTACAATTTATATAAGGTACAAAATGATAAGACCACTTATTCATCTGAATTTGTCAATTATATTTGTATTCAGACACTCAATTACAAAAAGTTTATTTTTTTCAGTTGACTTACTGTGATAATGAGACCTTTTTCCTGGAAGTAGTTGACCAGCGGGACTGCATTCTGCTTGAAATTCATAAGTCTCCGCTGGATAGCTTTAAGATTATCATCTGGGCGCCCTTGTTGCTCAGCACGTTTCTGTAAGCGTTCTTTCAGCTTGAGACTGGCACAGGCCAGGAATACCACTAAATCTGGAGTGCAGATCTACCAAAAAAATTCAAACACATGTAAGTAAGCCATTTAAAAGCATATGTGTGAGAATATTAATGAAGTGGATAAAATTTTCAAATTATTATTTAGCAAAGCTGAGGTTTAAAAAAATAAAAAAATAAAAAATATATATAGCACACACTGGAATTTTTTTAAAAGGTTTAATTTATTTATCAAATATTAAAATGTTTTGCATGTATCAACGTTTCGGTCCGGGTCTTGGATCGTTCTCAAAATACACCATGTAATTAAAAACAAGGTTTTATACCCTCCCCTTTTTTTAAAATTAAACATTTTAAAAAAATTCCTGTGTGCGCTGCTAGCTACCAATGGATATCTGAATAATTGACATGGCAGCAGCACCTGGTACTCGACTATCCAAAGGTGTGCGAGAGACTTATTTCGTTTTTTTCTATATATATATATACACATTTATGTATTCTCTATGCCTAGAATACTTTCTGCAAATAATACAACAGAACAAAATGCTCAATATTAAAAAAATGTAAAATTACCAATGGCCTTCTGCAGACAGCTTCTGCATTACAATGGGAAATAAGCAGAGGAACAGCTGTGAAGCTAAAATGGCTTATTCCTAATCCAAATAACATATGTGAAAGTAAAAGAAAGCAAACAGTACTATTTTATATTAAAAATAATTTTATTCTGTGGGTGTTATTAGGTATAAGTGGAAAAACCTAAGAAACTTAATCGATTGAGAGCTAATGTAAGTTTTTAATCCTGCTAGAATATATATATATAACCTGCTGGATCCCGGCACAACTCGTGTATAGGTAAAAAGAGACTGGGGGCCAAAGAAGCTCAAATGAATCATATATACATATATACAGGTATGGGATCCATTATCTGAAAACCTGTTATCCAGAAAGCTCCAAATTACAGGAAGGCCATCTTCCAAGGACGCCATTTTATCCAAATAATTCACAATTTTTAAAAATGATTTCCATTCTGTAATAATAAAATAGTACCTTGTACTTGATCCAAACTAAAACATAATTAATTCTTTTTTTTATTTATTTATTTATTTATTTCCAAACAAAAGACAGAAAAAGAAAAATAAATTACAGGAAAAAAAGTGGCATTCACAATATTTCCTATACATAACAACCCCAAAAAGAAAAAAAAAAAATCCCTTTGGCAACCAGGGTTTTTGTACTTTGGTTTACAACCTTTGTCTTTTTAGCCGTGATCCAAATTATTCAGTTTTCATAGTTCCAGTGTACTTCTTTAAATACGTAATGCTAAGTTAAGTGTTGTATCTTTTTCATATATTAACCATGGAAGCCAAGTTTTTTCATATGTTTCCATATCATTTAGTAATATATGACCCAGTTTCTCGTTGGCTGCTATCTGAATTATTCTCGTTTTAAGGGATGCCATAGGTATATCTGCCTTTTTCCAGTTACTGGAAACATTTATCCTAGCTGCCATAAGAATATGTTGACATAATCTATATGTTATTTTAGGCATCTTTTTTGGTCTCATTCCTAATAGCATAACAAAAGGATCCTTAATAAATCTAGAACCTATCACTTTTGATAACAGGTGGACTACCTTATCCCAGTATTTAGATACAACCTTACATTCCCACCATATGTGGGCCATGGTTCCCCTTTCAATACACCCCCGGAAACATCTCGGATCACATGAGGGATAAATTCTATGCAATCTAGCTGGAACCAAATACGCTCTATGTAGCAATTTTACCGATGTCTCCATGACAGTTATTCAGTTATTTCCCTTATTCGCCATCAAATTGCAATTTGACCACTGTTGGGTTGAAAGTTGGTCACTAAAATCTTTTTCCCACTCAAGCATATAGGGAAGCTTCTTATTGTTCGGGACCAGTCGGTTTAGTTTTTTATATACAAGGCTAAGTATCCCGGAAGCCAATGGTGTTTGTTTACAAAACATAATTAATTCTTAATAAAGGCAAAACAATCCTAATGGGTTTATTTACTGTTTTAATTATTTTTAGTACAATTAAGGTATGAAGATCCAAATTACAGAAATATCTGTTATCAGGAAAAACCCAGGTTCCATACCTGTATTTTTTCTTAATTTCTTTTTATTTCAGGTACAGTGAGGAACAAACACAGCCCATGCAATCAGTGCATAGCGACACTAAGCTGTATGATTCTAGGGCATCACATTGTATTTTAGAGTCATGGGAGAATATGAAAGTTACAATGTACCATTGTAAATGTACACTTGAGCAAATAAAGAGGTAAACGTGTAATGTGAGGTTAAATAAGGAGTTTGAGAAAAAAAAAAGAAAAGCAAAGACAGAAAAGGAACAAAAAGAACCTGGATCTAGGCCCATCAGCATGAACACCTCATTAATCCATAACCAGATGTTTAGGCGGATCTTGCAACACCATTTTACTTTTATATCATGAAGTGTTTAGAAATAAATTGTGGATATGTTTTTTTAAAATTCAATGGCAAGGTAAGGTATAATGGCAATGGCAAGGTATCAATATAGCTTTCCCAAGTAAAGAAAATGACGCGTGTATGTTTCTTTTTGTAAAGACACCTTTCACCTTTCTCTAAATATTGACAGGTTTTAGTACATCCAAGCTTGGTAGACATAAATTTCCCTACTCTATGTTTTTAAGATATCTTTTATTCACTGCCACAAGTGTATAATTGTTTGCAGCCTATTTGCCCATTGAATTTAAAATATGTTGCATATTTCTGAGTATGCAGGACTGATCTGTAATGATAATAATTTATTTTGACCCGGGCAGTGTTAAGGCCACCGTCTTACCTTGTTCCACCGATTTTCCCCACTCACATACTATTCAACATTCTGAATAAAGACACTTGAAACCCAGGATGGAATTTAAAGGCCGCAGCTTTATTAAACATTAATAAATGCAAATAACCATAGATAACTGTAATATAACAGTAACTCACGGGAATGCTTGCCTCACAGGTTACTCCACTGAGTGACCGAGCCAATGCCATGCCGGCCACCAGGGCGCTGCCCTTGGATGGGCAAGTAGTAGCATATGGCCTCACTTAGCTTACCACCCGGGGCCCTTACCCGGAGAGGCATTAACTCACCACAGATAGGGTACTACAGCCCCCATTACCCCACACTGGCAAGCATTCCCCCGCCCACCATTTCACTTGCTAACCAATTAACGAGTTACTAGATAATATACTTCCATAGTCAAAAAAGGGGGCGGGAGGGCGGGATGCTGCTTCAGCTCGCTGCTCCAGAATGATGGCTGCCAACCAAATCTCCCTGGATACACCCTGCTGGTAAGCCCTCCTTAATTCCTCACCACCAATCCTAACCCCCTTATTTGCCTATAGCCTGCCTAGCCCGGTCAAAGCTTCCCTCCCTCCACTTTTTGCTTGTCCAGGAAGCCCTATGACCCGGGCAGTGTTAAGGCCACCGTCTTACCTTGTTCCACCGATTTTCCCCACTCACATACTATTCAACATTCTGAATAAAGACACTTGAAACCCAGGAAGGAATTTAAAGGCCGCAGCTTTATTAAACATTAATAAATGCAAATAACCATAGACAACTGTAATATAACAGTAACTCACGGGAATGCTTGCCTCACAGGTTACTCCACTGAGTGACCGAGCCAATGCCATGCCGGCCACCAGGGCGCTGCCCTTGGATGGGCAAGTAGTAGCATATGGCCTCACTTAGCTTACCACCCGGGGCCCTTACCCGGAGAGGCATTAACTCACCACAGATAGGGTACTACAGCCCCCATTACCCCACACTGGCAAGCAGGGCCGCCATTAGAAATCACGGGGCCCCGTACAACAAAATTTTTGGGGCCCCCTGGGCCCCGCCCACACTGACGACCAAGCTCCGCCCCATATCCCGCCCACATCGCAGTTAAAAGACCACACAGACATCAGCGCTAAAAAAGTAACCCCCCCACACAAGTTGTAAAAAGCTATTGATGGTCAGGGCCCCCTTATAAAAAAAATTGGGGCCCCAAAAAAAAAAAAATTAAAATTTTTTTTTTTTTAAAAACATTGGTGGCAGGGGCCCCCTGTTAAAAAAAACTTGGGGCCCCAACAAAAAAAAATGTAAAAAAAACTAAAAAATAAACAAACATTGGTGGCAGGGGCCCCCTTCTAAGTTAAAAACAAATTGGGGCCCCAAAAAAAAAATTTGGAGAAAAAAAAATTTTTTAAAAAAAAAAAAAAAATGGTGGCAGGGGCCCCCTTACAAGTTAAAAACAAATTGGGGCCCCAAAAAAAATTTAAAAAAAAAATAATTTTTTTTTGAAAAAAAAAAAAAACTGGTGGCAGGGGCCCCCTTACAAGTTAAAAAAATTTGGGGCCACCAAAAAGAAAATTAATTTTGTTTTTTAAAAAAAAAACCCAAAAAAAAACAATGGTGGCAAGGGGCCCCTTACGAGTTAAAAAAAAAATTGGGGCCCCAAAAACAAAAGTTTTAAAAAAAAGATTGGTGGCAGGGGCCTATAGAATATTAAAATAATACATTGGTGGCCAGGGGATTAAAAAAAAAAAAAAACACAAACTGGTGTTCAGTAGAATTGAACTCATGGCTTCAGTACTTCAACTTCGCCTCCTTTCGTGACTTCGGGTCTTTTCACCGCTTCAGGACTTCGGCTTCGGCTGTTTTCGTGACTTCGGGTCTTTGCGCTGCTTCAGGACTTCGGCTTCGGCTGTTTTCGTGACTTCGGGTCTTTTCGGCGCTTCGTGACTTCGGGACTTCGGCTTTTTCCGTGACTTCGGGTCTTTTCGTCGCATCGGCTTCGGCTTTTCGGCACTTCCGCATTCGGCACTGAAGAGGCAAGACGTACGGCTCGGGCGCTCGTAAGGGGGGCCCGGATCTTCAAAAAAATGCAGCGCTGCCGGGCCCCCCTTCATGCCCGGGCCCGGTACGCTTGTCCCCCCTGTCCCCCCCTGATGGCGGCCCTGCTGGCAAGCATTCCCCCGCCACGGCCCGGGCCGCTTGACCCCTTGAGCTGGCCGGGCTCCGCCACACACTCGCTGAACGCCCTTTCAATTCCATCCTGAATCCCAACTATAAAGATGTCCAAAGCCACCTCACTCAAGTGAACACCATCCTCTAAGTAATACACTGGTTCCCCAGCCGGTATGCATTGATGACGAACTACAAAACCACCCATCTTCCGAATGGTGCTAGCAGCTCGCTTGTTAACGACTTTGCGACTGTGCTCAATAGCTCCCCAACTGTGCGCAAACCTCCACTGAACCCTGCCCACCATTTCAGAGAAAACAATTTTCACCTTGGGCGCCAGCTGCAGGATCCGTTCCACATCACGTCGCATGACTCGTATCAGCTCCCTCTGGGATACTCGGCCCAGATCGTTTCCTCCACAATGTACCACCAATATATCCGGTGGTGTAGCGATCCTGACCTGCCCTGAAAATTTGAGCAATACCTGTTCCCAGCGTATGCCACCAATCCCCATCCATTGTATCACTACTTGCTCTGAGCGAAGCCCTAATAGAGGTCCTGGACGGCGATTTCTTAGCCTCTAGTATGCCCTGGCAATGTAGGAATCACCCATGATCCAAATTAACACTCTGGATGAACCTGAAACAAAAACCACAAGAAGAAAGAAATGGGGATAGGGGAGATAGGGGAGGGGGATAAAGAACATCACAGCTTATTCAAACGCACATAAGACTTAAAACTTGCAGACTCCCACCTGCCTATACGCCTGATGGAACTGACCGACAGCCCAAGCCGAGCCGCCTCTGTGGCCGCCCCTATCCGAAACGAGTGAGTCCCAAATTCCATAGGATCAAGACCTAACACCCCCAAAGTTTTCCGCAATATAAAAAAGAATTGATACCGGGTTAGCGGGGTATGATTCGCATGCTGCAGAAAGGGGCCCGGGGAAACCCCTCGATTCAACAAAAATTGGCTTGTTAATTGAACCGGGCATAATTCCCCCCCTATCGCCTCTAAAGGAACTAGCACTCCTTTGCCTTGCTGATCTGTCTTCGACTTCCTCAGCCAAATCTCCACCCGGTTCTCAAATGGTTGGACATCCCCCACCATAAGTCCACCTGGGCGAGCTTTACTTGCGCTAGTTAGCTCCCCCACCCGAAAAGCCCCGAAAAACGCTAATGCAAATGCAACTTTAAATAGCAGCACTTCCTCCTCAGTTGCACACACCGTTTGCAGTGTCTGAAAAATGCGTCGCAACAATTCGTAAGACAAGGGTCGACGCCCATCCTTAGCCCTGGCGTTCCTCCGAACACCCCTGCTAATCAACTGAACTAAGAAATGCTTCGTCAAATCTCTGGCCCCTTGCAATTTAAACAAAAATGACAAGGCAGATAGATCCCTACCCACCGTAGCCCCAGAACAGCCCTGATGAATTCTCTTGCAAAGAAACCATAGAAGAGTTTCCAAACGCACTTCTTCCGGGACAACAGAGCCTATGTCCACGCCCAACTCTTCCCACAGTCTCCACACCTTCCGATATGCCAGCCACGTCGTAGGGGCAAGGGCCTTGGAAATCACCGACCCCAATATTTCTGTCCCACGGTCCAGAGCCAGGTCGGGCAATGACAGCCGACGTTCTCTGCTGAAGGCGCCACTGTCCGAAATCGGTCCCACGGCCCAGTACGCACCAAAACCCGTACTGCCAGCCGCATCCGTGTATAGCTGCAAAGAATCAGCCCCCACTTCTTTTTCCTGAATGAACTGCCGTCCATTGAAGGATTCTAGGAATTGTCCCCAAACTCTCAAATCCTCCCGCATTCCACTAGTAACCCTGATATGATGATGTGGCTTCACTACCCCCGATGTGCTCAGGGAGAGGCGCCTGCTGAAAGCCCTCCCCATCGGGAGAATCCTGCAGGCAAAGTTCAGCTTGCCCACTAGTGACTGCATCTCTTTCAGGGTTACTTTTTTCCGACCAGCTGTTTCAGCCACCCTTTCCTTCAAATCCCCCAATTTGTCCTCAGGCAACCTGCACTCCAGCTTCACCGTATCAATAGTGATACCCAAAAATTTGAGGCAGGTAGTAGGGCCCTCGGTTTTTTCCAGGGCTAAAGGAACCCCCATCACCTGGGCCACCCACTGGAGAGTACTCAGCAGATGAAGACATTGCCCTGCTCCTGCTGGGCCAACGCACAAGAAATCGTCCAGATAATGTACGATTCCTTTGGAATTTGACTCAAACCTCACCACCCACTCGATGAACCGGGCAAATGCCTCAAAGTAGGAGCAGGAAATGGAACACCCCATGGGCAGGCAAAGGTCCACGTAAAATTCGTCCTCAAACCTGCAGCCCAACAGGTGTTGACAGGCTGGGTGCACTGGCAGCAGCCGGAATGCTGACTCCACATCGGCCTTAGCCAAAAGCGCACCCTTACCAGCGCTCCTGACCAAGTCCAAGGCTTCGTCGAAGGATGTGTATTGCACTGTTGCCAGATCCCGGCAAATGCCGTCATTGACGGAACCCCCTTTGGGGTGAGATAAGTGGTGAATTAGGCGAAACTTGCCGGGTTCCTTTTTAGGGACCACCCCTAGCGGCGATACCCGCAAATTATTAA